>NC_059211.1:22204066-22504066 GCF_020615455.1 Coregonus clupeaformis | reverse complement strand
CCGTCTATGTCATGGAAATGTTTTGTATACTCGGTGTATAAAGTCCCACCGCTGCTGTGGTTTCAAACATACAGAGAAATGCACAAGAACAAAAGCTACAACTGTGATTCACATGCCTCCCTTTTCTGCAAAAAAAACAAAACAATTTTAAATCAAAGCTTTACATCTTTACACCGGGGCATGTGCAAGCAGACTAGCCACGTAACGCTAACGCCTGTCTGACTGGTGTGGTGACTGTCTGGAGTGTAGGAGGTGCGTGAGACGCGTCGTCGTCGTGAGAAGCGCACCGTGGAGGTGGACAGTGGGGTGACCCAGGACTACACGTTCCAACTGGCCCAGGCTCTGCAGGACCTGCGCAGGCAGCACGAGGAACAAGTCTCCATCTACAAGGAGGAGCTGGGCAACACCTTCCAGGCCAAGGTATGAATGATCTCTGACCCCATGCTTCCTAAGCCTTTTAGATGTGTCAGGCTAGGAGTTTATGACCATGTGTGACCGACCTTTGACCTTTAGGAAACTAGCTCTACATTTTTGCCATTTAGCAGACACTCTTATCCCCTAGGCTGGCAGTTCATATAACTATCCCACCTGATTTGAACTAGCTAGTCTACTAATCATTGATTTAGTTGAATCAGGTGTGCTAGTTCTACAACAGAGATACAGTGCCTTCGGAAAGTATTCAGACCACTTGACTTTTTCCACATTTTGTTACGTTACAGCCTTATTCTAAAATTGATTAAATTGTTTTTTCCCCCCCCCTCATCAATCTACACACAATACCCCATAATGACAAAGCAAAAAACAGGTTTTTAGAAATGTTTGCAAATGTATTAAAAAATAAATAACAAACTATTACATTTATATAAGTGTTCAGACCCTTTACTCAGTACTTTGTTGAAGCACCTTTGGCAGCGATTACAGCCTCTAGTCTTCTAGGGTATGACGCTACAAGCTTGGCACACCTGTATTTGGGGAGTTTCTCCCATTCTTCTCTGCAGATCCTCTCAAGCTCTGTCAGGTTGGATGGGGAGCGTCACTGCACAGCTATTTTCAGGTCTCTCCAGAGATGTTCGATCGGGTTCAAGTCCGGGCTCTGGCTGGGCAACTGAAGGACATTCAGAGACTTGTCCCTAAGCCACTCCTGCGTTTGTCTTGGCTGTGTGCTTAGGGTTGTTGTCCTGTTGGAAGGTGAACCTTCACCCCAGTCTGAGGTCCTGAGCGCTCTGGAGCAGGTTTTCATCAAGGATCTCTTTCTCCTTTGCTCTGTTCATCTTTGCCTTGATCCTGACTAGTCTCCAAGTCCCTGCCGCTGAAAAACATCCCCACAGCATGATGCTGCCACCACCATGCTTCACCGTAGGGATGGTGCCAGATTTCCACCAGATGTGACTCTTGGCATTCAGGCCAAAGAGTTCAATCTTGGTTTCATCAGACCAGAGAATATTTTCTCATGGTCAGAGTCCTTTAGGTGTCTTTTGGCAAACTCCAAGCGGGCTGTCGTGCCTTTTTAATGGCCACTCTACCATAAAGGCCTGATTAGTGAAGTGCTTCAGAGATGGTTGTCCTTCTGGAAGTTTCTCCCATCTCCACAGAGGAACTCTGGAGCTCTGTCAGTGACCCTCGGGTTCTTGGTCACCTCCCTGACCAAGGCCCTTCTCCCACGATTGCTCAGTTTGGCTGGGCGGCCAGCTCTAGGAAGAGGCCTTCCCCAATGCCTCGACACAATCCTGTCTAGGAGCTCTACGGACAATTCCTTCGACCTCATGGCTTGGTTTTTGCTCTGACATGCACTGTCAACTGTGGGACCTTAAATAGACAGGTGTGCTTTTCCAAATCATGTCCAATCAGTTGAATATACCACAGGTGGACTCCAAGTTAAAGAAACAGCTCAAGGATGATAATTGGAAGCAGGATGCACCTGAGCTTAATTTCTCAGAGCAAAGGTTCTGAATACTTACGTAAATAAGGTATTTCTGTTTTTTTATTTTTATAAATTTGATATTTCTAAACCTGTTTTCGCTTTGTCATTATGGGGTATTGTGTATAGATTGCGGAATTTTTATTTGATCCATTTTAGAATAAGGCTGTAACGTAACAAAGTGGGGAAGGGGTCTGAATACTTTCCGAATGCACTGTATGCAGTCCTGGGGGCATCAAAGGGAGACATAGGGAAATACTGTCATAATGATTTATAATTAGCTATGAAATTGTGTGGGGGGGGTTGCTACTTGCAAAACAAATAGTCAATTTCATACTAAACTCAGCAAAAAAAGAAACATCCCCTTTTCAGGACCCTGTCTTTCAAAGATAATTCGTAAAAATCAAAATAACTTCATTGTAAAGGGTTTAAACACTGTTTCCCATGCTTGTTCAATGAACCATAAACAATTAATGAACATGCACCTGTGGAACGGTCGTTAAGACACTAACAGCTTGCAGACGGTAGGCAATTAAGGTCACAGTTATGAAAACTTAGGATACTAAAGAGGCCTTTCTACCGACTCTGAAACACACCAAAAGAAAGATGCCCAGGGTCCCTGCTCATCTGCGTGAACGTGCCTTAGGCATGCTGCAAAGCGGCATGAGGACTGCCGATGTGGCCAGGGCAATAAATTGCAATGTCCGTACTGTGAGACGCCTAAGACAGCGCTACAGGGAGACAGGACGGACAGCTGATCGTCCTCGCAGTGGCAGACCACATGTAACAACACCTGCACAGGATCGGTACATCCGAACATCACACCTGCGGGACAGGTACAGGATGGCAACAACAACTGCCCGAGTTACACCAGGAACGCACAATCCCTCCATCAGTGCTCAGACTGTCCGCAATAGGCTGAGAGAGGCTGGACTGAGGGCTTGTAGGCCTGTTGTAAGGCAGGTCCTCACCAGACATCACCGGCAACAACGTCGACTATGGGCACAAACCCACCGTCGCTGGACCAGACAGGACTGGCAAAATGTGCTCTTCACTGACGAGTCGTGGTTTTGTCTCACCAGGGGTGATGGTCGGATTTGTGTTTATCGTCAAAGGAATGAGCGTTACACCGAGGCCTGTACTCTGGAGCGGGATCGATTTGGAGGTGGAGGGTCCGTCATGGTCTGGGGCGGTGTGTCACAGCATTATCGGACTGAGCTTGTTGTCATTGCAGGCAATCCCAACCATGTGCGTTACAGGGAAGACATCCTCCCTCATGTGGTACCCTTCCCGCAGGCTCATCCTGACATGACCCTCCAGCATGACAATGCCACCAGCCATACTGCTCATTCTGTGCGTGATTTCCTGCAAGACAGGAATGTCAGTGTTCTGCCATGGCCATCGAAGAGCCCGGATCTCAATCCCATTGAGCACGTCTGGGACCTGTTGGATCGGAGGGTGAGGGCTAGGGCCATTCCCCCCAGAAATGTCTGGGAACTTGCAGGTGCCTTGGTGGAAGAGTGGGGTAACATCTCACAGCAAGAACTGGCAAATCTGGTGCAGTCCATGAGGAGGAGATGCACTGCAGTACTTAATGTTACTTACTGACTGTTACTTTTGATTTTGACCTCCTCTTTGTTCAGGGACACATTATTCAATTTTTGTTAGTCACATGTCTGTGGAACATGTTCAGTTTATGTCTCATTTGTTGAATCTTGTTATGTTCATACACATATTTACACATGTTAAGTTTGCTGATAATAGACGCAGTTGACAGTGAGAGGACGTTTTCTTTTTTTGCTGAGTTTATATTAATTATGTGTCTGTGACAAGTTCATTTGATACCACTGTTTGTGGTCCTTTTGTCTGTAGTTCCGGCCTGCAGGAGTGTAAATGACATGTTCTGTTCTCTGCCTAAACCCCACCCCGTCTGTGCAGCTGGATAATGCCAAGGTGTCGTCTGACCTGAATGACAAGGCGGTGAGCACCGCTCGGGAGGAGCTGGATGAGGCTCATATGAGGATCGAGAGCCTGGCCTACCAGCTCTCTGCCCTGCAGAAACAGGTACACGCACACCTACACACACACACCTACACTCACACACACACACCTACCTACACACCCCTACCTACCTACACACACACTTCATAGTACTTAACATGCTGCTCGTAGTGCTCAGGTTTGTTGTTGTTAATCTATCTGTTTTATCTGATAACTTCATTAAACACTTTGATTAGTTACTAATTCAACGGGAATGTTAGAAGTAGCTTCCAGATGGCTATCTACTGCAATTACATTGTACTGCCTTGAACTGTCCTTATTTTTTGTCTTTTTCGAACTAACCCATCCCTCCACGTGTAGGCGTCTGCCAATGAGGAGCGTGTGCGTGAGCTGGAGGACCTGATGGCTGGAGAACGGGACAAGCACCGCAAGCAGATGGACTCCAAGGAGAGGGAGATGGCTGAGATGAGGGACCGCATGCAGCAGCAGCTCAACGAGTACCAGGAGCTGCTGGATGTCAAACTGGCCCTGGACATGGAGATCAACGCCTACAGGAAACTACTGGAGGGAGAGGAGGACAGGTGAGGATGAGGGAGGGAGTGAGTGAGTGAGAACGCATCCACAGAGAGAGAGAGAACGCATCCACAGAGAGAGAGAGAGAACGCATCCACAGAGAGAGAGAGAGAACGCATCCACAGAGAGAGAGAGAACGCATCCACAGAGAGAGAGAGAGAACGCATCCACAGAGAGAGAGAGAGAATGCATCCACAGAGAGAGAGAGAACGCATCCACAGAGAGAGAGAGAACGCATCCACAGAGAGAGAGAGAGAACGCATCCACAGAGAGGGAGAGAGAACGCATCCACAGAGAGAGAGAGAACGCATCCACAGAGAACTGGTGAAAGCTGTGGTCCGCTGTAGCTCAGCTGGTAGAGCACAGCGCTTGTAACGCCAGGGTAGTGGGTTCGATCCCCGGGACCACCCATACGTAAAAATGTATGCACGCATGACTGTAAGTCGCTTTGGATAAAAGCGTCTGCTAAATAGCTTATTATTATAACTGATTTTTAAAAACACACTTTTAGCGATCAATGCATCTTGCAAACTACTTGCGTGCACAGGTTAGAGTGGGAGAAGAAACAGGTGAGCGGTGCATTCCTTCAGCCTGAGAAGTTCCACATCACTCCGTGAATTCCAGCCAGTACATTCCTCACTTGTTGTCAGAGGGGTGCAGCTGTCTCTGTCTGTCTCTAATTATGTTGTTGGCAAGCTGCTGGAAGAAGTCAAATTGCATTCTTCCAGTTGCACTAAACAGGTAGACTAATAAATATGGCAATAATTCATATCATTCACCCTTCCCCATTGTGGTTTATCACTGATCCTCCAGGCTAGAGCACGTCCCGTCCCCCCCAGGCTAGAGCACGCCCGTCCCCCCAGGCTAGAGCACGTCCCGTCCCCCCCAGGCTAGAGCACGTCCCGTCCCCCCCAGGCTAGAGCACGTCCCGCCCCCCAGGCTAGAGCACGTCCCGTCCCCCCAGGCTAGAGCACGTCCCGTCCCCCCCAGGCTAGAGCACGTCCCGTCCCAGGCTAGAGCAGAAGGGTAAACAATGAGCTAAATTGAAACCGAGGCCTTTCAAGCTGACACCTGTTTCTCCCCCCAAATGTCATGCCTCTCCTTGAACTTTGACCTGTGTTCAGTAGTTCAGCAGGCACCAAGTGAAGGTTTAGGCAGGCTTATCCAGGTGCTGCTGGATAGATGGCTATGACGTAATGGCATAAGCAGTATTTGAAGGCTGGTGGTTGAGACCCTGAGAGAGCCAGTCAGCTAGAGCCAGACCAGACAGACTACTGGAGTGTAGAGCAGAAGACTAAAGGTCGACTAGTAAAACAATGTCAGCCTCCACAATACAGTAGGTATTTGTTTTCTTGTTAACGTTTTGGGTAATCTGGATGCAAATAGTAAATGACTAACATTTCCTCCTTCTACTCCACCAAACCCCCCGTTTTTTTTTCTCCTCACCTCTTCCTCTCACAGACTGAAGCTGTCCCCCAGCCTGTCCGGCCGTGTGACAGTGTCCCGCGCCATGGGCGGCAGCACCTCTTCCCGCTCCTCCCGCGCCAAGAGGAAGCGCGTGGAGCTGGAGGAAGAATCAGTGGTCGTGCCTCAGGTCCACATCAGCCAGGAGGCAGAGGCCGTCGGCAGCGTCGCCATCGAGGAGACTGACCTGGAGGGCAAGTGTGTCACCCTCAAGAACGACTCAGACAAGGTACTGCTAGCTACTCATAGAATGACGTATTACAACGCTTTACAATTACAGCGTTGTTGTAGTCGAGTCACTAGACCTCAAGGTCGAGTCACGATTCCCTGTCGCTAAGTCCCGAGTCCGAGTCACCAATGGTCGAGTCGCTATGGCTGAAGTGTGAGGCACAGCGCTCAAGTCTGAGTCGCTGGGTCTGAGTTTAACAAAAAATACCACATTTAATATTGGTTGATGTGCAAATAAAAAAATTCAACATTTGAAAGCAAAACGAATGATTCGGGGTTCTTTAGGTCATAATTGCCTGCAATATGCAATAGCCTATGGAACATAAGTCTTCATAGTAGCCTATCCAGTCCAGGTGCAAATACAGGACGGTGAGTCCGAGTCACCGATGGTCTGGAAGCAAGTCCGAGTCACTAATGGTCGTGTCCAAGTCGTGTCTCAAGTCATGAAAATTGAGCCTTGAGTCAGACTCGAGTACTACAACACTGCAATTACATATTACAACTCTTTAGAATTATAATTCAATATTACAACCCTTTAGAATTCCATATTACAACTTCTCTGATACTTTAAAGATGCATATTTGCTTTACTGCCATGAAGTAATCAATAATTAATGGCATGTTAATTAGGATTGGTGAAAGCAATAGGGTTTTAAAAAAAAAACCACTGTCTATAGGACCAGTCTCTAGGTAGCTGGAGGCTGCAGAGGCAGATTGGAGAAGGAGAGGAGATCACCTACAAGTTCTCCCCGAAGTTTGTCCTCAAGGCTGGCCAGACGGTCACGGTAAGCAGCAGTCCTCCTCAGTCATTACTGATTTTCTGTGACTGATATTCTTTATTTATATGTCAGCTAAATTCACCCAAGTGGCAAGAGTTTGTAAATGCACGTATGAAACATTAGCCATTTCCCCTGGTGTTGAACCTAGTTGTTATGAATTCATCTTTCTGTGTGATGTCCCGTTGTAGGTGTGGGGAGCAGACGCAGGCGTGTCTCACAGCCCCCCCTCTGACCTGCTGTGGAAGAGCCAGGCCTCCTGGGGCACCGGGGACGACATCATCACCACCCTGGTGAACTCTGACGGAGAGGTGAGGGGGGGGAACGCACATCTACAGTGCCTTCGTAAAGTATTCACCAATGCCTCGCATCATTACACCCAGTCACTATAAAGATACAGGCGTCCTTCCTAACTCAGTTGCTGGAGAGGAAGGAAACCTCAGGATGGATCAACATTGTAGTTACTCTACTAACCTAAATGACAGAGTGAAAAGAAAGGAAGCCTGTACAGAATAAAAATATTCCTGTTTGCAATAAGGCACTAAAGTAAAACTGCAAAAAATGTGGCAAGAAAATGAACTTTGTCCTGAATAAAAAGCGTTATGTTTGGGGCAAATCCAACACTTCACTGAGTACCACTTCATATTTTCAAGCATGGTGGTGGCCCCATCATGTTATGGGTATGCTTGTCATCGGCAAGAACTAGGGAGTTTGTTTTTTTAGAATAAAAAGAAACGGAATAGAGCCAAGCACAGGCAAAATCCTAAAAGAAAACCAGGTTGTCTGCTTTTCAACAGACACTGGGAGACAAATTCACCTTTCTGCATGACAATAACTTTAAATACAAGGACAAAAATACACTGGAGATGCATACTAAGACGACAGTGAATGTTCCTGAGTGGCCTAGTTACAGTTTTGACTTAAATTTGCTTGAAAATGGCTGTCTAGCAATGATAAACGACCAACTTGACAGAGCTTGAAGAATTTAAAAAAGAATTATATGCAAATATTGTACAATCCAGGTGTACAAAGCTCTTAGACGTACCCAGACTCTCCGCTGTATTCGCTGCCAAACGTGATTCTAACATGTATTGACTCAGAGGTGATAACTTTTTTTTTTTTTTTTTTACAGATTTCTGTATTTAATTTTCAATACATTTTGCTATGTTTTCACTATGTCATTATGGGGTATTTTGTGTAGATGGGTGAGGTGGGGGGGGGGATCTATTTAATACATTTTGAATTCAGTCTGTAACACAACAAAATCTGGAAAAGTCAAGGGGTATGAACTTTCTGAAGGCACTGTAAGTACAATATTTGTTTCTGGCTCTTCTCAGAAATTAGCTACATGTCCTGAATTGTAATATCAATTTGAAAAGCCTTTACAAATATTGCGATGTGCAAAATATTAGGTTGGGGCGGAAAATGGCAGAATAAATACAAGACCCTGCAGAGATTTTTAATCGAGCTGTTGTCTTCCTGTCCAGGAGGTTGCTAAGAGAACCGTCACCAAGATGTTGATGGAGGTAGAGAACGGAGATGATGACGATGATGACTTCGAGGAGGAGGAACTGAGAGTAAGTTATTTCTCTTGAATTGAATCCATGGCTCCCTAATGGTAATAATGAACTTATCTCAGTCAGGGAAAGTTGGCGCTATTGCCATCAGGTGTGTGACAAAAATATATCTATATCTCTCATACGCGTGCCCAGTGTTTACGCTGCAGTCATTTAGCTGTGGCATCACCACGGCAAAATCATTGCCGCCTGGCCAAACAAATATGGAGAAACATTTTTTTAATAGTTCTGCCGAGGCGTTCTTTAAAGATGCTAGAACAGTCCACGTTTACTTTTCCTCTGCCAACAAAACGAGTAATGAATAGAAAAACCAGACTACCCCATAGTAGAATCTATTTACCTCGTCGGCTTGTCTGTTCTGTGCGAGATGATACATTCAAGTAAGGAGTGCCATGGGGAGGGAAACATGCATTCTGACAACAGTCGATGCACAATTCTTGCAATCGCGGGGAAAACAGCAGTTTTAATGGTCTTTGTTAAAAAGAGGGGGCTTTCCATTCCTACTTTATTTATTTTGCAACTTGTAAATATGTGCAAACTACCATTTTTAAACCTGGAGTTTTTAGCAGCGGCATGTTTAAGCATGTTACCACTCAGCATGTTACCACTCAGCGGTTGAGTTGTGACATGAAGTGGTTTCTGTGAGAAGTACAGGCAGGGGGCGTTTTACCCCGGGTGGCAAGTTACCCTAACAGGTAGGCCTACATTATATTCACTGTTTATGCAGTTTTTTTTGGGGGGGGGGCATAAAATTAATCAATAGGATGCCAACTAGTTAAAAGATCACATTTGGGATCTGGCTAATGATTAGCCCAATAGGGTAAATGTAGATTGGCTGAAGCATGGGGTTCCCTGTGTATTTATAGCCGCTATGCTGCATCAGTTGGGTTACAGGTGATAACGGTTCTTACCAATATGTTATTGGGCTCGTTTCTGGAGGTGGAAATTATATTTTAGAGGGTGTCAGCGTAATTTTATTTTCATTCGGTTTGGAGTAGAATGTCACCAGGGCGGCAGGTAGCTTAGTGGTTAAGAGCGTTGTGCCAGTAACCGAAAGGTCGCTGGTTCTAATCCCCGAGCAGACTAAGTGAAAAATCTGTCTGTGCCCTTGAGCAAGGCACTTAACCCTAATTGCTCCTGTAAGTCACTCTGGATAAGAGCGTCTGCTAAATGACTAAAATGTAAATGTAACTGAGCTTCTCAGTCCTTCTACATAAAAACACACTGAGTGCCTATACTAGATTAAGATGGCTGTAACATCTAGTATTCATTTAGTGGTGCATTGTTTTGTCTCACATCTTACCCTTGTTTCCTTCCAGGGAGAAAAGGCCTCTTCCAGGGAATGTTCAATCATGTGAAGAAGTTCCCCATTCTTGAGTTTGTTTTCCTACAAATTCTGCTTCTGTTTTTCTACAGCCACTCAAATGTTTTTGTATAATTCTGTCTTGTGTTCTTAATATTTTTTTATCTTATAAGACAAGGTAAGAGCCTGCCCATATTTTTAAGACTCCGTTTTTAACATGCAGGTAATCATGACGAAATAAAACTATTTCGGCAGTGAGTTTAGGACTGAATTCACTAAGAAGTTAGTTACACCCCCCCCCGCAATCATGTTGAGTAAGACAGTCAGACAGCTGGAAGTCTTCTGGATTTAAAGAATAATGATTGTTCCTTCAGCACAGGATCCCACATTCCCCTTAATCTACATGAATCATTGAGAGTAGTCCCCGGGACCGGAGGACACTGGCATTAGGCTTGCTGATGTCCAGCCAGAAAGGACTTCACTGTGTGCATGGGATACGCTTTATTGTAGAATGTTTTTGGGAGCCATAGTTATCCATGGTGGCATTTTAATCGATTGCTCATTTGATGAACTTGTCACCATCGAAGGCAGTAGAGGGCGAAAAGGAGTTTGGGGAGAATAGCCAGCCTGGAATCCGTTCCACACTGAACATCGTTTCATTTCACAACAACATGATCCTATGTTGCTCGATTGGTAGAGCATAGCACTTGCGACACCAGGATAGTGGGTTCGATTCCCGGGACCACCCATACGTAAAAACAATG
Organism: Coregonus clupeaformis; assembly: GCF_020615455.1. NCBI lineage: Eukaryota > Metazoa > Chordata > Actinopteri > Salmoniformes > Salmonidae > Coregonus > Coregonus clupeaformis. The sequence goes on along the minus strand of NC_059211.1, from coordinate 22,493,463 downwards.
TATGCACGCATGACTTAGTCGCTTTGGATAAAAGTGTCTGCTAAATGGCTTATTATTATTATGAAACTGAGCACTATTCAGTGTGGATTCCATTCCAGGCTGGAGCGTAGTGGCAGAGTGGATGTGATCTTTGGTTCCTTAAATGTGTAGTAGATTGTAACTGACAGCTGTTACTTATCTCATGTACTGGCTTTAGACTGGCAAATCACAGCAACAGGATGGAAATGCCAGGATTACGTATTCTACTAAATGGATTGGTATATATTTTTTAAAATGCATTTATGCCTAAAATGGTATAATTGGAAATTGTTCAAATCTTCAACGAAATGAAATATAGATTTGGACTTTGCTCTTTCTCACAAAGGTGCTTTTATGTTTTGGAGGTAATTACATCAGATGGCGATTATAATGAGGCCAAAGATGAGTTACAATAGAACATGACATGCAATCATATAAAGCAGTGTTTCCCAACTCCTCGAGTACCCCCAACAGCAAAAATGTTTTGCCCCAGACAAACTCACCTGATTCAACTAATTGAGGGCTTGATGATTAGTTGACAAGTTAAATCAGGTGTGTACTGGTATAAACAGTGACTGAACCCCAACAGATGAACATTTCCACCCTGTTGTCGTGATAAATCATGAATATTTTTAAAATTATGTTTCTCAGACAAGTAGACTAAGAACTACAGTGGGCATATTTAAATGTGACTAAGATTTAATGGCAGGGATTCTGCTAAAAACTAAACCAGATTAACTTTTCTACCTTTTGCACCTACTGAATGTATGGTTGTGCCTAGAATGAAAGGTAGTCTTGCTACTTCAAGTCAGCAATATGAGATGTAATTGGTGAGAATCTGCCTTTCATGAAGATGGACAGGGTGCAGTTTGGATTTTCTAAATAGAATTGAAACAGATTCCAATGGCAGTTTGCTTGGACGTGTGCAGGGATCTGTTGTCTCAACTCCCGTCCCACACAGCTACTTGTTGTAGACGTTCTCTACGTTAAAGGGATAGTTAACCCAAATTACAAAATTACACACAGTACCTTGTCCATGGACTGCTTACAGAGTAAGGAAAACAATATGTAATTTTGTAATTTGAGTGAGACACCCCTTTTATGAAGACCTCAGGATTTGAACACTTATAAACCTCATTGATTTTCCATTCTTCACGTGGCTGTCTGCTTTAGCATCTCAGTGGTGAAGTAGTTCTACTACACAAGCAGTGTTAACTCTTTACATGGCTTTGAAATTGGAAGGAAGGAGCAATTTGGATTGGATTATTGATTTTCACTTTATCAATAATTGTGACTATAAATTTTTTTTACCAAAAACAGATGCAATGTTGCTTTGACTTTTATAGTTTTAATATTGGCCTGGGAAACATAATTTTTTTGTATGTCTTTTGAATGCAGTGCTTTGCATCATTTGATTATTATTATTATTTAGATAGGATTATTGTAATTACTTTTGTTTACATGTTGTTTTTTCAAGTTCTCTTTTTAGATGGATCAAGTTTGGGTCTAAATGGCAGAGCTATTTTTCATTTGACTATAAAGTGTTAATTCTCCAAATTTAAATTAGCAAAATTCATGTCTATAGAATAAATGCATGGCTATGCATCAGGCAGAGCTTTTTGCCATTTTTTTAAAATAATCACGTTAACCGAAAGACATGGAAATAATGTTGCAACAATGTTTTGTATTGATGCATGCGTTTCCATTGAACTGAAGATTGGTAGCTGGACAGGGTATCCAGACTATTTTTTTTAAAAATCATGATTGAACTGTGACGATCATTTTACTAATTAGTGTTTTCTATAGAAGTTGCACCACCACTACTGGTGATTTTACTTTAGGTTTCTTGACAGCTTTTAGTTTCATGCACTGTTGGTTTTATACACACATTACTGTTAGTACACAGTACTACTACTAATGTTAGTCAATGATGTCAGTATGTATTCACAGTACTGCCAAATTATCAGGTTCTATGTTACAGACGTAGCAGCAAGTGAAATGTGAGATACCACAGCTTTTTCAGGGCAAGGTTTTCAGTGTTCACTCCTTACCACATTAGATGCTGGGATTTGTTAAGCCAGTGGGAGAAGCTAAGAATATTGTTAGTAGTCCTTTTAACTGTAATATAGAGGTGGTAAGGACTGACATTGACAATGAGGAAATGCAGTATACATGGGAGAGCATGGTTTAGTCATTTGAGCCATACTAAACATTTGTGAATTTAATATTTGGGTCAAAAGTGGAGATAAAACCCTAAACTTTATTACTCTAAGAGGACTTGTAGGGGTGGGATGTAGGGAGGGCGCATGCCAAAATGTGTTTGTCTTACTGCTATTGATTATTACATTTACAATTTGAAATATTTTTTTTGTATACATAAATCATAATAAATGTTTTCCATATTAATAGTCTAATTATTCTGACTCAAGTGCCATATATCAAAGAGAAAGTACTAAGTGAAACACTACCATTTGGAAAATACCACACAACCGCTAACTGGGTTGTATTCTGTCATCAGTCCCACTCTAGGAAGTGTAGTAACACGGTAATTACATCAAATCAAAGTTTATTTGTTTCAAACACAGATTAGCAGATGTTAAAGCAGGTGCGGTGAAATGCTTGTGTTTCTAGCTCCAGCAATACAGTACATTTTTAACTGTACAATACTAACACAAATACACCCCCCCCCCCAAAAAAAAGGAGAAACAAGAAATTAAGAAATATCAGAACTAGCAATTCCAGTCCGGAATATAAATACATGGTGTGTGTGTGTAGACCGTATGGAATACAGTGGGGGGAAAAAAGTATTTAGTCAGCCACCAATTGTGCAAGTTCTCCCACTTAAAAAGATGAGAGGCCTGTAATTTTCTATCATAGGTACACGTCAACTATGACAGACAAATTTAGAAAAAAAATCCAGAAAATCACATTGTAGGATTTTTAATGAATTTATTTGCAAATTATGGTGGAAAATAAGTATTTGGTCACCTACAAATAAGCAAGATTTCTGGCTCTCACAGACCTGTAACTTCTTCTTTAAGAGGTCTAGTCCTCCACTCATTACCTGTATTAATGGTACCTGTTTGAACTTGTTATCAGTCTAAAAGACACCTGTCCACAACCTCAAACAGTACACTAACTCCACATGGCCAAGACCAAAGAGCTGTCAAAGGACACCAGAAACAAAATTGTAGACCGCACCAGGCTGGGAAGACTGAATCTGCAATAGGTAAGCAGCTTGGTTTGAAGAAATCAACTGTGGGAGCAATTATGGAATATATACAGTACCAGTCAAAGGTTTGGACACCAGCGCATTCAAGGGTTTTAATTGTTTTACTATTTTCTACATTGTAGAATAATAGTGAAGACAAACTATGAAATAACACATATGGAATCATGTAGTAACCAAAAAAGTGTTAAACAAATCAAAATATATTTGATATGAGTTTCTTCAAAGTAGCCACCTTTTGCCTTGACAGCTTTGCATTCTCTCAACCAGCTTCACCTGGAATGCTTTTCCAACAGTCCTTGAAGGAGTTCCCACATATGCTGAGCACTTGTTGGCAGCTTTTCCTTCACTCCGCGGTCCAACTCATCCCAAACCATCTCAATTGGGTTGAGGTTGGGTGATTGTGGAGGCCAGGTCATCTGATGCAGCACTCCATCACTCTCCTTGGTCAAATAGCCCTTACACAGCCTGGAGGTGTGTTTTGGGTCATTGTCCTGTTGAAAAACAAATGATAGTCCCACTAAGGGCAAACCAGATGGGATGGCGTATCGCTGTAGTTGCCATGCTGGTTAAGTGTGCCTTGAATTCTAAATAAATCACTGAGTGACACCAGCAAAGCACCATCACACCACCTCCATGCTTCACGATGGGAACCACACATGCGGAGATCATCCGTTCACCTACTCTGCATCTCACAAAGACACAGCGGTTAGAACCGAAAATGTCAAATTTGGACTCATCAGACCAAAGGACAGATTTCCACCGGTCTAATGTCCATTGTAGTGTGCCAGAAGGCGCCGTCCCCCTCTGTGAAGCATTTATTTGGGCTGCAATTTGAGGCTTGTAACTCTAATGAACTTATCCTCTGCAGTAGAGGTAACTCTGGGTCTTCCATTCCTGTGGAATCATCATAAAGATTGATGGTTTTTGCGACTGTACTTGAAGAAACGTTCAAAGTTCTTGACATTTTCCTGATTGACTGACCTTCATGTCTTAAAGTAATGATGGACTGTCGTTTCTCTGCTTATTTGAGCTGTTCTTGCCATAATATGGACTTGGTCTTTTACCAAATAGGGCTATCTTCTGTATACCCCCATACCTTGTCACAACACAACTGATTGGCTCAAACGCATTAAGGAAAGAAATTCCACAACTTAACTTTTAAGAACGCACACCTGTTAATTGAAATGCGTTCCAGGTGACTACCTCATGAAGCTGGTTGAGAATGCCAAGCGTGTGCAAAGCTGTCAAGGCAAATGGTGGCTACTTTGAAGAATCTCAAATATAAAATATATTTTGATTTTTTAACACTTTTTGGGTTACTACATGATTCCTTGTGTGTTAGTTCATAGTTTTGATGTCTTCACTATTATTCTACAATGTAAAAATAAACCCTTGAATGAGTAGGTGTCCAAACTTTTGACTGGTACTATATACAGTTGAAGTCGGAAGTTTACATACACCTTAGCCAAATACATTTAAACTCAGTTTTTCACAATTCCTGACATTTAATCCTAGTAAATATTCCCTGTCTTAGGTCAGTTAGGATCACCACTTTATTTTAAGAATGTGAAATGTCAGAATAATAGTAGAGAGAATGATTTTGTTCAGCTTTTATTTCTTTCATCACATTCCCAGTGGGTCAGAAGTTTACATACACTCAATTAGTATTTGGTAGCATTGCCTTTACATTTTTTTTTAACTTGGGTCAAACGTTTCGGGTAGCCTTCCACAAGCTTCCCACAATAAGTTGGGTGAATTTTGGCCCATTCCTCCTGACAGAGCTGGTGTAACTGAGTCAGGTTTGCAGCCTCCTTGCTCGCACACTCTTTTTCAGTTCTGCCCACACATTTTCTATAGGATTGAGGTCAGGGCTTTGTGATGGCCACTCCAATACCTTGACTTTGTTGTCCTTAAGCCATTTTGCCACAACTTTGGAAGTATGCATTGTCCATTTGGAAGACCCATTTGCGACCAAGCTTTAACTTCCTGACTGATGTCTTGAGATGTTGCTTCAAATAATCCACATAATTTTCCTTCCTCATGATGCCATGTATTTTGTGAAGTGCACCAGTCCCTGCTGCAGCAAAGCACCCCCACAGCATGATGCTGCCACCCCCGTGCTTCACGGTTGGGATGGTGTTCTTCGGCTAGCAAGTGTCCCCGTTTTTTCCTCCAAACATAACGATGGTCATTATGGCCAAACAGTTCTATTTTTGTTTCATCAGACCAGAGGACATTTCTCCAAAAAGTATGATCTTTGTCCCCATGTGCAGTTGCAAACCGTAGTCTGGTTTTTCTATGGCGGTTTTGGAGCAGTGGCTTCTTCCTTGCTGAGCGTCCTTTCAGGTTATGTCGATATAGGACTCATTTTACTGTGAATATAGATATTTTTGTATCTGTTTCCTCCAGCATCTTCACAGGGTCCTTTGCTGTTGTTCTGGGATTGATTGGCACTTTTCGCACCAAAGTAAGTTCATCTCTAGGAGACAGAACGCGTCTCCTTCCTGAGCGGTATGACGGCTGCGTGGTCCCATGGTGTTTATACTAGCGTACTATTGTTTGTACAGATGAACGTGGTACCTTCAGGCATTTGGAAATTGCTCCCAAGGATGAACCAGACTTGTGGAGGTCTACAATTATTTTTCTGAGGTTTTGGCTGATTTATTTTGATTTTCCCATGATGTCAAGCTAAGAGGCACTGAGTTGGAAGGTAGGCCTTGAACTACATCCACAGGTACACCTCCAATTGACTCAAATTATGTCAATTAGCCTATCAGAAGCTTCTAAAGCCATGACATCATTTTCCGGAATTTTCCAAGCTGTTTAAAGGCACAGTCAACTTAGTGTATGTAAACTTCTGACCCACTGGAATTGTGATACAGTGAAATAATCTGTAAATAACTGTTGGAGAACTTTTTATTGTGTAATGCACAAAGTAGATGTCCTAACCGACTTGCCAAAACAATCGTTTTTTTAAAAGAAATTTGTGGAGTGGTTGAAAAACGACTCCAACCTATGTGTATGTAAACTCCTGACTTCAACTGTATATGTGTGTGTGTGTGTGTGTATGCAACATTGCAACTGAAATGGGAAGAAAAAAAAATCACAAATTAGTTTACATCCCTGTTAGTGAGCATTTCTCCTTTTCCAAGATAATCCATCCACCTGACAGGTGTGGCATATCAAGATCATTACAAAGATTCACCTTGTGCTGGGGACAATAAAAGGCCACTCTAAAATGTGCAGTTTTGTTACACAACACAATGCCACAGATGTCTCAAGTTTTGAGGGAGCGCGCAATTGGCATGCTTACTGCAGGAATGTCCAACAGAGCTGTTGCAAGAGAACTTAATGTTTATTTCTCTACCATAAGCCACCTCCAACGTCGTTTTAGAGAATTTGACAGTACATCCAACCAGCCTCACAAGCGCAGACCACGTGTAACCACGCCAGCCCAGGACCTCCACATCCGGCTTCTTCACCTGCGGGATCGCCTGAGACCAGCCAACCTGAACAACTGATGAAACTGAGGAGTATTTCTGTCTGTAATAAAGCCCTTTTGTGGGGAAAAACTCATTCTGATTGGCTGGGCCTGTCTCCCAAGTGGGTGGGCCTATGCCCACCCATGGCTCCGCCCCTGCCCAGTCATGTGAAATCCATAGATTAGGGCCTAATGAATTTATTTCAATTGACTGATTTCCTTATATGAACTGTAACTCAGTAAAATCGTTAATTGTTGCATGTTGCGTTTATATTTTTGTTCAGTATAAGTAGGAAAAGGTATGCGCAGCTGTAGTTCTGTAGGATGAGTGTAATTATGTCTAGAGATTACATTTTATATGACAGCCGTTTCTGTAATACTTGTTATTTTGCAGATATTTGCAATCCATCACAAATTGAGGTTTAAAACTACAAAACCTAATGTGTTATTCATATTTGTCTGTTGCCATACACGTTGAGCCCACATGGAGGCAGTAGACTACAAGGTCATGAGGCCCTGAGACTGGCCCGGTTGGAAATCCCGAAGACACTAGGCCAGCCCACTAAATATTAATAATAATATGCCATTTAGCAGACGCTTTTATCCAAAGCGACTTACAGTCATGTGTACATACATTTTTACGTATGGGTGGTCCCGGGGATCGAACCCACTACCCTGGCGTTACAAGCGCCATGCTCTACCAATTGAGCTACAATGGCACCCGACCCGGAGAGTCGACCAGGGTACAGCACTACTGCCAAAGACAGTACAGCAGAACTCATTTTGTCCCGTGGGCCACATTTGGTCTTCAGAGAGGTCCGGCGGGCCGCACAGAAAATGTGTTAAATTTCATTGCCGTCAAAATTTTAAAGAAAATGTCCTCTCTCTCTCTCCCCGTCGTGTTTACAATTTTCGATGCTCCCTGACTGTCTAGCTCAACGATTCTCAACTGGTTGGTCGCAGGAGGTTTTGAATGGGTTGTGGGTGTCTGAGTCAAAAAAACATGTATTTTTTTTTTAAATTAAAAAATACTCGTCTTTCCATAAACGACTTAAACCAGGTAGAAAGTGTGTAGAAATGATAATGAACTTGCAAAACGTTACATTTACATTTTAGTAGACGCTCTTATCCAGAGCGACTTACAGTTAGTGAGTGCATACATTATTTTTTTATACTGGCCCCCCGTGGGAATCGAACCCACAACCCTGGCGTTGCAAACGCCATGCTCTACCAACTTCACAATTTTTCTTCAATCACAGTATTTTAAATATGGAGCTATTAGCTGCACTATTTTGGTTGGTTTTGTGGTCGCAAACCAGTGAGTTTATTAACATTCTTCATCAAAAATATGGGCTAAATGTAATTATTCACAATGAAAGAGGTGGGAATATTGTTCTCATGTCATATAATTGCTACATTTACTATCAACATACCATTAATAATAATTTTCCAGATTGTATTTTGGCGATTCATTTTCGTGATGCAAATATTGGATAAATTATGCAATTATATGGCCATTAAATAACACACAACACCATGGCATATTTAGATAGCGGAATAAGCATAGCCTAAATCATATTTACTTTCTATTTTGCAGCTCAGGCGGTTTATTCTAGACAAGGCTCTTCTGTGTCTTTATCATTCTCACACAAGTCATTTGCTGAAGGCCCAAGCCTCCTGTAGCTCAGTTGGTAGAGCATGGCGCTTGCAACGCCAGGGTTGTGGGTTCGATTTCCACGGGGGGCCAGTATGGAAAATGTATGCACTCACTAACTGTAAGTCGCTCTGGATAAGAGCTTCTGCTAAATGACTAAAATGTATACTAGGTCATCTACTGGTATAACGTCATTATTGAATGCAGTTCTAAAACAAGCTCGACTTTTATTTTGGAAATAAAACCGTCTGGGCTAGAGTTGCTTGATTGACTAGCTAAATTCGACTAGCTACTTTCGGTTCATGTCCTTTGCTGATAACACATTACTGACAAAATCTGTAACCGAGTAAAGGGAGATGTAAAGTAAGAATGGAACGTGTAAATGTTCATTCATGTTCATTCACCCATCTGTTCAGAATTATGTTTATTATAGTTCCTCGGTGCTGCTGACTGCACAATGGACAAATTGTTAATTCCAGTTACTCTTTAAAAAAAAAAATCTATAAATTGTATGCACAGCAAGAGTGTGGTACAGTACAATTTATAGAAAGTTCTAGAAAAAAGTGTAAAAATGTACGTGTAGACATGTACGTAGCCTACTTGAAAGCAGTGTTTTCTTCAGCCTCCAGACATCACAAGGTTGGAATGCCTAGGTTGTTATCCTGTTTAAGATGACAGAAATTTGAAATATGTCTCATATTAAGGCCCCTCAAGTGCCTGGTGATAGTGTGGCCTATTGTGATGAATACCAGAGAGAGTAGTGATCATTTCGACAACTTAATTTCAACACCCATGACATTACAATGTCCTTCTGCGGTTGCACTGGGGGCAGGTAGCCTCGAGGTTAGTAACCGAGGTGGAAAAACGAGGTGCAAAAAAGTATAATCTGTTGCTGTGCCCTTGAGCAAGGCACTTAACTTGTAAATGGTGACCCTGGCCGTGACCGAGTTGGGATATTAAATGACCATAGAAAAAACCATTTCCGTTAAACACTCGTAACAGGACAAATATAAGCACCACCCCCCCTGTAGAACTGGATCCTGGTGGTCATGTGATTTTGATCAGCCTAGCTAGCTAACTGATAGAAGTCAACGTTTCATTCTGTAGTAGGTACATTTGTCGACTTTGCACAATAAGCGTTAGACTATAATTTATAATAATGCGGTTGGTGTTATCTGATGAACATAAGGAGCACCTGGGGTTTCTGCCAGAGGTGGACTCTGCGGGTAAATATGACTGTTAGCATGACAGCTAGCTAGCTAGCAAACGTTACCAGCTGTCATTAGACTAACTAAATCAACGCTAGATTCATTAGTGTGTTCAAGTTATTAAACCAGCGAATACAGTGCGACATTATATATGAGTCTTGATACAACATAGATTCATAGATTGTCCTGTCTTCTGTCTTCAAGCTGTTATTCTAGCTAGCTACTTCTGGCTACCAGTGCCTGTCCAGAAACAACCATACCCCTTGAATGGATCTGAAATGACTGATGGGTATAGCAATATGGCGAAAATTTCACTTAGACTATCAGAGGGCAAGGGAGTGCTCATATATATCCCTAGGCGGGATAGGTGCTATGGTACCCCATTCATAGACGCTAACTGTGTTAGTCTATTGACTATATTATCTTCTGACCAGGTCCGACTCTTGCTCCAAATATTAACACGCCTCGCTTGTGGTACGGCCTTGGAAACGTAAGGAACGTATCTTTCATATCAGCGAGAAATAATTTTCTAAAAACATTACTACACACCTTTTTATAGGGTTAGGGCTCCCCCACGTCCATATTTCCATGTTACAGACCGAGTGGATGACCTGTTCTAATTAGCTATCTGCGTCTCCGAACACCTGCGTGTTAACGGAAGATGGACGTCACAAACGTGTTGTCACTGAAATACACTGACTTTATATTTTTATGTGATATGAAAGTTAAGGAATCTATGTTTCTAGAACTGTACCGCAATTGAGAATCGATTCACGTTTAGACGGAGTATTTGGCTGTTTTGGCTTCCACAGGTCCTTGGACAATAAGGAGTAACGTTAGGCTCTTTTAGTCCAGTGTTGGGCTAGTGCTAGGGTAGCCTGGGCAGCCACTAGTGGGCTTTATGGATCTTGACTTTAAAGCCCACTAGCAGCTGCCCAGGCAAGGGTTAGGGTTATCTCTGGACAGGAGTCACAGGACCATTGCCTCTAGTTTGAAAGCTAACATTCCTTGTTTTTCTTCATCAGTGGTTGGTGAATTTGGACGAATAGCGGTCGAGTTCCTGCGAAAGGGAACAAACCCTAAGATCTATGAGGGGGCTGCCAGTAAGTATCAGTTTCCAAGCTTGCATAATTCTTCCTACAAAACATTTTATCAATGCAAAGCTGTCATTCCATTTTATTGTCCGATACGTTTTACGTGGTAGACTTGTAGCTAACTAGTTTCCCCTCCTCACTGTGTCCTTCAGGGAAGCTGAGTGTTGACGCAGAGACCGTACAGCATGGCGTGGAGGGGATCATGTACCTGCTCACCGAGAGCTCCAAACTCATGGTGAGTGGATACATAGAGCCTGTACCCTTCAACAGGAAAATAGTTAGGCGCAAAATGATTTATTTACAATTATAAACCGGGTTCGAGCCCGGAATGCTGATTTGACTGAAAGCCGTGTTATATCAGACTGTATACCATGGGTATGGCAAACTTTTTACTGTTCTAACAGATAGCACACTCACTGACTTTACTCTCTCTACCTAGCACGCTCATTTTGAGGCCGCTTTCGGAAGAGTCCGGAAAAAAAACCCGGTCCTTTTGAGTTTGGAATGAACTGCCACGTTAAGCCTGTCCTCTGCCCTGTGTATGTGTTTTAGATCTCTGAGGTGGACTTTCAGGACTCAGTGCTGGTGCTGGGCTTCACCGAGGAGCTGAACCAGCTGCTGCTGCAGCTCTACCTGGACCACAGGAAGGAGATCCGACACATCCTCAGTGAACTCACCCCCTCACTGCCACACTACCACAACCTGGAGTGGAGGCTGGATGTGCTGGTACTGTGTTGTCCGTTTATTGGTCTGTCTGTCTGTCTGCCTGCCTGTCTCTCTCTCTGTCTGCCTGCCTTGTCTGCCTGCCTGTCTCTCTGTCTGCCTGCCTGTCTCTCTGTCTGCCTGCCTGTCTCTCTGTCTGCCTGCCTGTCTCTCTGTCTGCCTGCCTGTCTCTCTGTCTGCCTGCCTGTCTCTGCCTGCCTGTCTCTCTCTCTGTCTGCCTGCCTTGTCTGCCTGCCTGTCTCTCTGTCTGCCTGCCTGTCTCTCTCTGTCTGCCTGTCTCTCTCTGTCTGCCTGTCTCTCTCTGTCTGCCTGCCTGTCTCTCTCTCTGTCTGCCTGCCTTTTCTGCCTGCCTGTCTCTCTGTCTGCCTGTCTCTCTCTGTCTGCCTGTCTGCTTTTTTGTGTGTGCAGGGTTGCTATGTCTGTGGTTTCCCTGCCAAATTGGGCTACTTTGACAACGATGTCGCGGGTGAAAATGTATTGGGTTTTTGTCCTACTTCTAAGTTGCACCGCTCTATCACAATTGCTGATCAGTTGTTAGAGCGCGTTAGATTGACGGTAACAGTTCACATTTTGTTTTTTGAAGTTCGTTCAAGTGTTTCTTGCACAGAGATTTGGAGGTCCTCTGTCCAACTTTCATCACTCAAACTCCTGTTAGATTTATCTATATTTAGGCGCAAAATGATTTATTTACAATTATAAACCGGGTTCGAGCCCGGAATGCTGATTTGACAGAAAGCCGTGTTTATATCAGATTGTATACCATGGGTATGGCAAACTTTTTACTGTTCTAATTACGTTGGTAACTAGTTTTATAATAGCAATAAGGCACCTCGGGGGTTTGTGGTATATGGCCAATATACCAAGGCTAACAGCTGTATCCAAGTATTCTTGCGACATATTCAAATTACTTTATTACGTCACCTAGCTCGCAAATAATTATTATTTTGACGAAAACCAAATGTTGCTTCTAAAGTCATTACAAGTTACGTCGATATTCCTTCTTACTTGGCCCGATAACGTCACGGGAAAAGGGTTTATTGGATAAATGTGGCGATTCCTCTCTGGCTAGTTAAACCTGGCAACCCTGTGTGTGTGAGTAGAGTCTTTCTGTGTCTCTCTCTTTGATGGTACATCAATTCAGTTTGTTAAAAAAAAAAAATCCCCTCTCCCATCTCTCTCCACTAGCTGGCCAGTCGTGCCCTCCGGCAGCAGATAAAGCCTACAGTGAGTATGAAGCTGCACCTGGGGGAGAGTGGCGGTGAGAAGAGTGTTAAGGTGCTACAGACTGACCCTGCCACCCTGATGCACCTCATCCAGGAGCTGGAGAAAGCTCTGGCTGAGCTCAAGACCACCCATTGCCGCAGGATCCTGCGCAACATCAAATAGGGTCCCCCCCCCGACTGGCACAACTATGTCCATTATTGAACTGGGACGTCACTGATCTGGACATGTGCAACATCAAATAGTCCCTCTGACACAGATTCCTGTGCAACATCAAACAGGGTTCTATTCCTTGACCCCGGAACCCTGTGTAAGCAAATAAGGTCCCCCCTGACATGGAATTATTTCTCAACATTGAATTGAGCCCTGCCAGCAGAGGGCGCTACAGCTTAACCTGCAACAGGAATAGCAGGGAAAGGAGATTGGCCAATATCACATAGGATAAAACTCTGTTGCCTAAAGTGGTTACATCTCCTTGTCTCCTTTACTTTATCTGCTTGGATCGGGACCCGTAGCCACAAAACGTCTCAGAGGGCTGATCTAGGACCAGTTTTGCCTTTTAGATCATTATGAATAAATTATATGGACAGGTGAGGATCTAAACCTAGATCAGCACTCCTACTCTGAGACACTTTGTGGATACAGGCCCTGGGAGGCCACCTGGGGTATGTTATCACGTGTGGCAGAGGCCACCTGGGGTATGTTATCACGTGTGGCAGAGGCCACCTGGGGTATGTTATCACGTGTGGCAGAGGCCACCTGGGGTATGTTATCACGTGTGGCAGAGGCCACCTGGGGTATGTTATCACGTGTGCAGTTTTATTCCGATCAGTGAGGGAGGCAAGGCCACACTAAGGTTTTGAGATGTAGACACATAAAGGCACTGCAATTGCCCCACGGGGGGCCAGTGCTATTGTCAACATTTTAGTCATTTAGCAGACGCTCTTATCCAGAGCGACTTACAGTTAGTGAATACATATCTTTTTATACTGGCCCCCCGTGGGAATCGAACCCACAACCCTGGCGTTGCAAACGCCATGCTCTATTAACTGAGCTACATCCCTGCCGGCCATTCCCTCCCCTACCCTGGACGACGCTGGGCCAATTGTGCGCCGCCCATGAGTCTCCCAGTCGCGGCCGGCTGCGACAGAGCCTGGATTCGAACCAGGATCTCTAGTGGCACAGTTAGCACTGCGATGCAGTGCCTTAGACTCAGTGCCACTCAGGAGCTCAGGAGTCAAGTAGTTAAGCTATCACAATAACCAGATCAGAATTAGGTGGGAGGGCATTTTGGGCATTTCTAATGTGGTATGTTGAGGTTACTGGTGCATCTTTTCTAACCTTGAGGAAACACAGCACTTGGCAAAATCCCTCAGTCGTAATCATGCAGTGCTGTTGCATTCATCATCTTTGATTTGTTCACCTTCAAATGTACAGTACCAGTCAAGTTTGGACACACCTACTCATTCAAGGGTTTTTCTTTATTTTTACTATTTTCTACATTGTAGAATAATAGTGAAGACATCAAAACTATGAAATAACACATGGAATCATGTAGTAACCAAAAAAGTGTTAAACAATTGAAAATATATTTTAGATTCTTCAAAGTAGCCACCCTTTGCCTTGATGACAGCTTTGCACACTCTTGGCATCCTCTCAACCAGCTTCACTTGGAATGCTTTTCCAACAGTCCTTGAAGGAGTTCCCACATATGCTGAGCACTTGTTGGCAGCTTTTCCTTCACTCTGCGGTCCAACTCATCCCAAACCATCTCAATTGGTTTGAGGTCGGGTGATTATAGAGGCCAGGTCATCTGATGCAGCACTCCATCACTCTCCTTCTTGGTCAAATAGCCCTAACACAGCCTGGAGGTGTGTTGGGTCATTGTCCTGTTGAAAAACAAATGATCCCACTTAGCGCAAATCAGATGTGATGGCGTATCGCTGCAGAATGCTGTGGTAGTCATGCTGGTTAAGTGTGCCTTGAATTCTAAATAAATCACATTTACATTTACATTTTAGTCATTTAGCAGACGCTCTTATCCAGAGCGACTTACAGGAGCAATTAGGGTTAAGTGCCTTGCTCAAGGGCACGTTTACGTCATTTAGCAGACGCTCTTATCCAGAGCGACTACAAATTGGTGCATTCACCCTATAGCCAGTGGGATAACCACTTTACAATTATACTTTTTTTTTTTTTTTTTTTTGGGGGGTAGAAGGATTACTTTATCCTATCCCAGGTGTTCCTTAAAGAGGTGGGGTTTCAAATGTCTCCGGAAGGTGGTGAGTGACTCCGCTGTCCTGGCGTCGTGAGGGAGCTTGTTCCACCATTGGTGACAGTGTCACCAGCAAAGGACCCCCACACCATCACACCTGCTTCATGGTGTCAACCACACGTGGAGATAATCCGTTCACCTACTCTGCGTCTCACAAAGACACGGTGGTTGGAACCAAAAATCTCAAATTTGGACTCCTCAGACCAAGGGACATATTTCCACCAGTCTAATGTCCATTGCTCGTGTTTCTTGGCCCAAGCAAGTCTCTTCTTCTTATTGGTGTCCTTTAGTAGTGGGTTCTTTGCAGCAATTCGACCATGAAGACCTGATTCACACAGTTTCCTCTGAACAGTTGATGTTGAGATGTGTCTGTTACTTGAACTCTGTGAAGCATTTATTTGGGCTGCAATTTCTGAGCACTAGTTAGCTCCAAAAGTGGTTATAGTTTTGACTGCATGCTGACAGTGAATTCAGAGCCATTTACTGGCTAGCTACACTACAAACATCATTTTATCAGGTTCCCGGGAAGCAATTGTAATGACAGTCTACCACAACATACCCAAGAGTTTCCTGATTAGCAAGGGGTAGTCAGTGTTTAATTTCATTGTGTATTAGAAAACTCAGTTTGAGATCATTGTGAGTGGATTTCACCAGTGGTTGAATGGGGAATTGCGCTTCCCTGGAAAATGTTTTCCGATATTGCAACCGTAACCAAGGGGGGCGGGCGTAGTGAAGGGTCAATTGTGGAGGAAGATGAGGAGAGGGTGAGAGAACACTGCACTGTATAATGTAGAAGATTCCAAATGTGTGCTTTCTGTTATACATCAATTGTCAACAACAACAAAAATGTTTACTTCTGCATGCCTGGCTAATGTATTCCATGATTTTTTATGATTTTTGAGTGGCTGAATGTTACTTTGAATTTTATAAAGCAAAGAAGTTAAAATGTTTACTTGACACTGTTTTTGAGCAACAGAGAACAGTATTTAGATATGGCTGTCAATTCATTTTTCAAAGACTGATGAAGTCAGGTTCATTAGTAAATTTTTGCCAAGAATTTTGTGAACACACGCCAATTCATTGGTATAATATTATTACTTCTCAAATAGGGAATGAATACACATAAAATACCTCCATCATTACATTTTAGTCATTTAGCAGACGCTCTTATCCAGAGCGACTTACATGAGCAATTAGGGTTAAGTGCCTTGCTCAAGGGCAAATCGACAGATTTTTCACCTAGTCGACTCGGGGATTAGAACCAGCAACCTTTCGGTTACTGGCGCAACGCTCTTAACCACTAAGCTACCTGCCGCCCATCATCCACAAACTACTAAACAAAACAGCTACTATCAGCTCTTATTTGCTCCTGTTTTTATTTCCCTGTATGTCATTGGTAAACCACCACTATCAGCAAAACGAACGCGGAGACTTGACTGAGAACTGATTCAACTCCTATGGCAGTCTTAGGACACAGTAGGCCGGAGAATATAGTAGCTGGAAATTAACCGTTATAGGGGGCCTGGCTCCATTCCTTTTTTCAGTACCTATCCCTCCTATGAGGGGGCTCCCGAGTGGCGCAGCGGTCTAAGGCACTGCATCTCAGTGCTAGAGGCGTCACCACAGACCCCCTGGTTCGATTCCAGGCTGTATCACAACCGGCCGTGATTGGGAGTCCCGTAGGGCGGCGCGCAATTGGCCCAGCGTCGTCAGGGTTTGGCCGGTGTAGGCCGTCATTGTAAATAAGAATTTGTTTTTAACTGACTTGCCTAGTTAAATAAAGGTTAAAATAAAATAAATGAAGTCCATCCTGAACGGAATTCTAGCTGGGGGAAGAAACTAGGGGCAGAAATATAACCGGGCCAATAGGGTGGCTGAAAAGTTACTGTATCTTCATCCTTTGGCAGCGATTACAGCCTCGTCTTCTTGGGTATGACGCTACAAGCTTGGCTCACCTGTATTTGGGGAGTTTCTCCCATTCTTCTCTGCAGATCCTCTCAAGCTCTGTCAGGTTGGATGGGGAGCGTCCCTGCACAGCTATTTTCAGGTCTCTCCAGAGATGTTCGATCGGGTTCAAGTCCAGGCTCTGGCTGGGCCACTCAAGGACATTCAGAGACTTGTCCCGAAGCCACACCTGCGTTGTCTTGGCTGTGTGCTTAGGGTCGTTGTCCTGTTGGAAGGTGAACATTCGCCCCAGTCTGAGATCTTGAGCGCTCTGGAGCAGGTTTTCATCAAGGATCTCTCTGTACTTTGCTCCGTTCATCTTTACCTCGATCTTGACTAGTCTCCCAGTCCCTGCCGCTGAAAAACATCCCCACAGCATGATGCTGCCACCACCATGCTTCCCTGTAGGGATGGTGCCAGGTTTCCTCCAGACGTGACGCTTGGCATTCAGCTCAAAGAGTTCAGTCTTGGTTTCATCAGAACAGAGAATCTTGTTTCTCATGGTCTAAAAGTCCTTTAGGTGCCTTTTGGCAAACTCCAAACGGGATTTCATGTGCCTTTTACTGAGAAGTGGCTTCCGTCTGGCCACTCTACCATAAAGGTCTGATGGAGTGCTGCAGAGATGGTTGTCCTTCTGGAAGGTTCTCCCATCTCCACAGAAGAGCTTTGTTAGAGTGACCATCGGGTTCTTGGTCACCTCCCTGACCAAGGCCCTTCTCCCCCGATTGCTCATTTTGGCCGAGTGGCCAGCTCTAGGAAGAGTCTTGGTGGTTCCAAACTAATTTCATTTAAGAATGATGGAGGCCACTGTGTTCTTCGGGACCTTCAATGCTGTAGACATTTTTTTTGGTACCCTTCCCCAGATCTGTGCCTCGACACAATCTACGGACAATTCCTCTGACCTCATGGCTTGGTTTTTGCTCTGACTTGCACTGTCAGCTGTGGGATCTTAAATAGGCAGGTGTGTGCCTTTCCGAATCATGTCCAAAAAATTGAATTTACCACAGGTGGACTCCAATCAAGTTGTAAAAATATCTCAAGGATGATCAATGGAAACAGGATGCACCTGAGCTCAATTTCTTATGCAAATAAGGTATTTCTGTTTTTTATTTTCAATACATTTGATAAATTCTAAAAAACAGTTTTTGCTTTGTCATTATGGGCTATTGTGTGTAGATTGATGAGGAAAAACATTTATTTAATCAATTTTTGAATAAGGCTGTAACGTAACAAAATGTGGAAAAAGTCAAGGGGTCTGAATACTTTCCGAATGCACTGTATGCCGTGTTCCAAACAATTGGGAACTCTGAAAAATACGAGGTCAAATCATGACGTCAGTGATCTTCAGGTCAGAAAGTCAGAGCTCTAGAAAGAGGCTCAAGTTCCCGTGTTGGAATTCTGAGTTGGATAACCGTTCAAATCAATTTGTTCCCAGATGTTTTTGAACACACTAAAGTTGGAAATTGGCGTGTTCTGAGCTCCCAGTTGTTCAATAACACAGGTGCTTCCTGTGTGTCATCACATAAACGTACTGCACTTCCTGGAACCATCTTCACAGTGCAGACCCTAATGGCTATTTGAGGTTAAATACTAAAATCAAGTTATTGTATCATCTCATTAAAAGAAAACGGATGTGTATAAGAACATTTTTTATATCAGTCGAATGTTGTCATTCATAAAAGCCTTTATAAATAACATATTACATACCGGTAGAATGTAACAATAAAGCTACAATAATACAATGACATGCTTGTAATCCACTTATGATCATTATTTATAGAACATGATGAAAGATCATAACAAGTGCTAATTACTGGCATAACATAACACAAACAACTTAAACACACCAAGACTAACTAAAATGGCTCTAGTCAAATATCAGAGTAAGTAAGCCTTGACTGTATCCCATAGGCCTGCCTCTACACCCCCCAGACTATTGAGGGGGTGAGGGGGCTGATGTAGAGTTCAGGGGTCAGGATAGATCCGGTGACAGGTGGGTTTCTCAGGGTACGGGTTGGGTGTAGGTGTGTGTATGGAGTGGGAGGCAAGGGGTTCCGTGTCAGATATCTGCTGAACTTCTGGCAAAGTCAACTGTTCTCAGAGACAGATGCACGTCGCCAGAGGGCCTACCTCGGCGACAGTCAGAGCCGTGTGTGTGAATCAGAATCGCAGGCACAGCTAAAAATGAGAATGAGCTATTTGGGAGTGGATTCATCCTAATCCTTTAAAGTAACTGTTCAGTGTTTCCAGATGTAAACAAAAAAAATATGACCTATAATTAATTACAATATGGGTGAAATACTTAATTACTACTTTTTGGAATGAAAAGTATGTTAAAAGCAGCTTTTCTGTGTTGGAATGGTGTGGGGTTATACCTGTTATTAAAAGTAAAAAATATTCACGCGAGTAGACCGCTGATTGGCCAGTTCAGTCAATGATGACATCATTCTCTATCAGAAAATAGCAAGGATTTGTTTGAGATACAAGCTTGAGGTGAGATTTTTTAAAAGTATTTTTATTTTTTATTTATGCTTTGGCCACAAATACGAGTATAAGACGAGTCAAATAGATGATTTGGGTGTGAGTTAACAGAATATGAACTTTAATGAGAAACTGACTTACACAATAATTATAATTCTTTATTGACCTTCAATTCAAATGATGTCTCCACTATGGATGTAGTCGATGTTATGTGGTTGAATACGATCCCTGATCACTGACTGCCCCACCATCTGATCGGGGCTTTTCCTGGCATGCCTGACAGCTTGGGGTTGGGCATGCAATGTTACCCAAATGTTACATCAGGATGACTTATGGGTTGTGACTGTACCTACTGGGTCAGGCTGTATGAGTTCAATAAAAATATACATTTGATTTATTTTGTGTGACAACATTCTGCACCCTATAGTCAACCATACATAGTCTACCTCCAGACCAAAAAGCTTCCAATCCAGAGGAAAAAGTTTGAATTTTTGGTCTCTGAGAAGATTCTACTGTACTCTTGTAGGTGCACTACTTCTGTGATGTGGGGTTGGTGGTCTGAGGCCGGACATGGACCAGTGAACCCAGACCAGACCCCCCCCTCCCCCCCCCCCGGAACAGGCAGCCAGCCAGACTGAGGAGTGCATGGCTGCTTGGTTGGTACATTGTTGAGGATGGAGTATTTGTCCATCAAAGGGATTGGTTTACTGGGTGGCACGCGCCATCTCTTAGCATTTGACATTACAAAGGACAGCTGCACCCTCTGTGGAGTACAAGGGGCTTCTGGTTGCTTTTATCGTGTCCCGTGATACAGTTTCACACAGTGCTTACAGGCCTGAAGGGCCATCGACTGGGCAGCATATATTCATCTATTCTAAAAAGTAAACAAACAAAACTCTTACGCATTCATCATCATTATGAACATGGAGCATAATTTAGCCCACTAACAGAGATTTAACCTGCTGCGTTCCAATACCTTAATGTTGATCTTTTTTTATCAATTGAGCCAAAGGCATATTTGCCCTGTGTATCACATTAGTGGATATTTTTAAATTTTTAAAAAACACATTTGATAAAATTCACCTAGATAAAAAAAAAAAACATTGGATAAAATTCACCTAGATAAAAAAAAAACATTGGATAAAATTCACCATGAGTGCAATGTGTTGACATAGTAATGAAACGATTGCAAGCGCAATGTATTTGTCATTTTATCAAATATAGGCCACTCGCCACACTATAAACTGGACCACTATAGAATAAAGGGGATTGAAAATTCACAAAGAGGAAAAGTAAGGTTTCTGACAGGCGTGGGCCGGTTTATCATTCATGCTACTATATATGGGCAAATTAATGAGAAACCTACTTCGAAGAGAACACTGCATAGTTTATGTTTACTCGGGCAAAATCACAGAGAAACATTTATTTCAGTCAAAACATCTAGGACGGGGCACCAAGCTATCAAGTTTCAAATGGTTATTCAACAGATGGGTAGGGTAATGTTTTCACACCCACACTGGGGGTGTTGTGTGACAATGAGTTAGCCTACATTCAAAACGATTCCACGGCTGTTATTTTTCACCCAAAAAGTCATTATTTTCTTACAGAACATTCAAAACACATATATATCCAGTCGACATCTTAGTCTCTGTGGACAGTTTTAGATGAACTTTACTTAATCTACTGAAGTTGTTATATTTCAGTAAATTACTAGTATAGAGCAGAACACAGGATCATCTCCAAAAGGAAAGAAACGGCTGTGATTTATTACAAAAACAAACTCGCAACCACTCTATTCCGCAACTTTATGGCGTTGAGTTTGAACTATTTCAACATTTGCGTCATTGTTACACCCGCCATCAATAGTTTCAGGCAGTTGAGAGATATTTGTTTTGTAATCATGAAACTGTGCTACCCCTCTAGCGCCGGAGGTCATGCATAATTCATGAGCGACTGCTGACACAGGCGGCGTAGAAAAGTTGAGTTTACAAACTTTGGGACGGGAGCGGAGTCCGGGCAGGAGCAACAAGATCTATCGAACTGGCCGGAGCAAAGGGAAAGTAGCTACATTTCAAATTACTTTTCTCATGTAGGGACACATTTTAGTGTTCTCTATCTTACTATTCTAGAATAGTTTTAATGCGAGTTTGACGGCAGAAAGGTGAACTATTTTTGTCCACACAGAGGGTTCATAACATACAGAGTAGCCCAGGCCTACTTCAGAAGGTTCAACGTTTGATATTTGTATAAAGCCTCAACTTTAAATCGTTTTTATATTTTCTGTATTGCTCTAACTTTTCAACTAAGGCAAAATGAGCAAACCACTTCAGCCAATGCCAGGACAACAAGTTATCCATGTCGCGCAGGACTCGGATACGGATCTCGAGGCGCTTTTTAATTCGGTTATGAACCCGAAACCCAGTTCATGGAGGAAAAAAATGTTACCCGACTCTTTTTTCAAGGAGCCAGATTCTGGATCTCACTCCCGACAGTCGAGCACTGATTCGGGCAGCCACCCGCCCAGACTCACCGTACAACATGTACGGTCACATTCCTCGCCCGCGACTTTACAGCTTGGATTGGGAGCCAACCCAACTCCAAGCCCGGTACATCACTCGCATATCCGCCACCAGTCTTTCGATGTTGCCGAAGAGTTGCCCCATGGATGGGAGATGGCCTACACGTCCAACGGACAGAAGTACTTTCTCAAGTAAGTTTGTATTTATTTATTATTCTACAGAAAACACACAAATGTAAAAGTCCCCAGTCCTTCCAAAAAACTAAAAATCCATAATCCTTAAAGCACCACAGATCTGAAGTTCATTCAGTGTAAGACTCACTTCAGATGACATTGGTTGATCTCAAATGATAGACTTAGAAAGTGGGCTGTGAAAAAATCAGTGCAAATTGAGCATAAACCCCAAAAGTCATAGCTTTGCTCTTTTGCACCCCAGTATCTCTATTTGCACATAATCTCTTGCACATCTAGCATTCCAGTGTTAATACTAATTGTCATTATTTTGCACTATAGCCTATTTATTGCCTTACCTCCATAACTTGCTACATTTGCACACACTGTATATATATTTTCTGTGGTATTTTTGACTTTATGTTTTGTTTTACCCCATATGTAACTCTGTGTTGTTGTTTTTATCGCGCTGCTTTGCTTTATCTTGGCCAGGTCGCAGTTGTAAATGAGAACTTGTTCTCAACTGGCTTACCTGGTTAAATAAAGGTAAAATAAAATAAACTGTGCTGAAGGATTGGCCCCTTTGAACACCTGTGTGGCAAGTGAGAAAGAAGACATTATTTTTGTCTTTGTTTGGCGCTGTCAGCTAAAACCTTATAATGCCATCCCCTTATCCACACAGGTCTGACCTAATACGTAATGGCCTGTAGGTAGCATCAAGTCCTTTGTGTGAGCCGTACCTGTCTGTGCTTGCAGGGACCCCCTAGAGCGCTATGTCAAACTTTTCACGCAGGCTGCACGCTTTTGTTTTAAGTAGATTAATCTAATTCCCAGAATTGTTCTATGTTTTGTGCTAGGCCATATAATAACACGAAAGAGCACCTGCCCCTATTACACTCGATGGAAAGTTTTCCCATTCAGTAAGGGACCTATCTCCACGGGCAACGTGATAACAGACCACCTCTAGTCTAGTGTGTTGTGCAACAGCAGTGAAGTTGTCTTTGGTTTCGTTCTCGGAGCCCCAGCCGGTTAAACCACAATGGCTGTATCTTCTGTTTCTAAAACTCACCCATGCACCATAACAGCAGATAGATGCCTTTCACACTGAGGTGTCACGCTGACCTTTCACCTCTCACCTCAGCACATGCCCACAGTGTACTGAAAGGAAGTGTGTGTGTGTGTGTGTGTGACTGAAAATATCAGCGTTTGAATCAATGAAGAGGCTCTGTTCTGTCAGCTGTTTCAAACACACACCTACCTGTGATCACCTTGATAAGAAAGTGATGACCTTATCAGTGCTGCTGGCTCATATCTCTCCATCTCTCCTACTGGAGACACCGTCAGTCTCAATGCTAATGAGTGTTGCGACTCTTGACTCTGAAGAGTGAGACGGCCAGGCAGACCCATTCTTCCCTGGCCCAGGGGTCACCATGGCTACCTGATTCAAGGCAGAACTTTGGTGTGTGTGGTAGGGGTCAGCTCAGCAGGGTGTCCTCTAAAGGGGCAGTAATTATAGAAGGTGTGAGAAAACACACCCTGATTTACTCTCCATTCAGCCTCAGGGCAGCAGAGGCCTCTCTGCTAAAACATACACATTCACTTCACACACCCTTTTTTTCACACACTGACCCTCAATCTTGTTCCCTGATTACTCAACAGTGCAGTACCAACAGTCCGATGCCCATTGTCTCCAAGAGTAATCAGTACCAGTTTAACATTAGCTTAAAGGGATACTTAACATTAGCTTAAAGGGATACTTAACATTAGCTTAAAGGGATACTTGGGGATTTTGGCAATGAGGCCTTTTATCTATATCACCAGAGTCTGATGGACTAGTACAGGGGAAGGCAACCCCGGTCCTGGAGCGCCGCAGGGACTTCATGGTTTTGATTTAACCGACCTGGAAGACCAGGTGTTTTAAATTACGCAATCACTGAACTGATCAATTAGCTCAGTTTGTCAGGTGTGGTGCCTAGTTGGAACAATAATCCTGCAGTACCTGGGGCACTCCAGGAACAGAGGTTGCATACCCCAGAACTAGTGGATACCATTTTTATGTCTGTGTCCAGTATGAAGAAAATTGGAGGTAGTTTCGCAAGCCAATGCTAACTAGCTTTAGCGTAATGACGAAGTCTATGGGGATCTACTAGCATGCTAAACGCCAACTGACCAGGCAAAAGCCATGAATGACAATGCCATCAGACGATGTGTTCCCAGGAAAACAGGCAGCCATTGGGCTGAAAAGTAAACGCACAGAGATGATGACGGAAGCAGAGAGGCGTGGCCTGACCGACCCTCACGAGAACTAACGATGTCAGGAGAACTACCACACAACAGAGGGAGCACTGATCAGGAGGTCCGGCTGTTCATGGGTTAGATCACTTCCCAGAGGAGAGGTGGGGGGGTTGCATGCGGTGATTCTGTAATGGGAGAAAAACAGAGCGAGGGGAGGAGGTTGGACAAGTGGGAGGAAGATTGGTGAGAACAACAGGGAGAAAGAGAAGGGTGTGAGAATGTAGAGAGAGAGAGAGAGAGAGAGGGGGAGGCAGGGAAAGATGTATGACCATAATTGATGACCATATTAGAGACACATATTTCCCTCAGATTACACAGATCCACAAAGAATTTGAAAACAAACCCAATTTTGATAAACTCCCATATCTATTGGGTGAAAACCCACAGTGTGCCACACACAGCAAAGATTTGTGACCTGTTGCCACAAGAGAAGGGCAACCAGTGACGAACAAACACCATTGTAAATACAACCTATATTTATGTTTATTTATTTTCCCTTTTGTACTTTAACTATTTATACATAATATGACATTTGAAATGTCTTTATTCTTTTGGAACTTTTGTGAGTGTAATGTTTACTGTTAATATTTATTGTTTATTTCACTTTTGTTTATTATCTACCTCACTTGCTTTGGCAATGTAAACATATGTTTCCCATGCCAATAAAGACCTTAAATTGAATTGAATTGAAAGAGAGAGGGGGAGGCAGGGAGAGGGGGAGGCAGGGAAAGAGAGAGGGGAGGCAGGGAAAGAGAGAGGGGGAGGCAGGGAAAGAGAGAGGGGGAGGCAAGGAGAGGGGGAGGCAGCGAGAGGGGGAGGCAGGGAAAGAAGGAGCGGCTGTGTTTTTTGGGAGCTGTGGAGAGGGGGAGGTGAGGGAGGGAACGCCTGCAGTCTAACCCCAGGCTCCAGGAGGTGTCTCCTCTCTCTCGTTCCCAGCCGGGGGTGTGAACATGCCCGATCCTGCAGAGGTTTTCACAGTTGGCTCTGTCACCAGCAACAAAGCTGGGAGCCCCGGCCCCACCGCACCCTGCAATTAACCAGGCAGGAAAACAAAGTCTGCCTGGCTGGCCCGGAGCTGCTGGATCGGCAAGTTTCACTCTGAGCTCTTTGTTAAGGAGGCCACTGCTGCTCCATCATGACTCCTGTCCTGTCTGCCTTTAAAACTCTTTGAGGCATGATTTTTTTTTCAGAACTTTTTTTCCAGTGTTCTTTTCCGGAATTTTACTTTACATTAGAATGCCCCCCAAAAGGATGGGATACAATGTGTGTAATCCTCAAATGAAAAATAATAGGGTTAAAGCCTTTATGGTTTAGAGTCCTGCCATTTGGCTCTGCAGGAAATCCTGCACAATGACAGTATTCCCCCGGTCATAGGTCACACATCCTTACTGTCTTGTGCTTCTCTCACATCCACCCGCTGTGTGTTTCCACAAGACAATTATTTAATCTATTATACCCCCCCCTTCCCCCCCCCTTCCCACCCCCCCACCCGCACACTCGTGAATACAATGCGTGTCACAACGGCTGACACAATTTCATTTAGTGCTTAGTACAATTGACAGTGAATAGGCCTAAATGACAGCACAGTCCAGTTTTACTCCGGTCAGGATGTGGTAACTGTAAAACCAATGCATTGTGTCACCCACTCAACCTCTCCCAGTTTTCCCATTTCTCTCAGTTGAAACGTGTCCAAACCCTTCCCAATGCTCCCATCTTCACTACCACTGTAACAGGAGCCTGTCCCCATTGACTGACTCCCTTCACAGACATCCACTCACAGACACCTTCAACCCCAGTGTTCCAGTCCAACTGTTCAAGGTTCCACTTCCTAACCCTGCGTCCCCAAGCTGGACTGAGGAGGAGCTGCCTAGCTGGCTTGATATAGCGGTGGGTTGGGTGGGTTTACAGTAGAGTAACTTACAGTAAAGTAAGTGAGTACCTGTCTGTGTGATAGAATGACAGTGCGAGCGATAGAAAGAGTTCATAGAGAGAGAGAGAGCGATGGTGTAGATGAGAGTGGTAATAGAGAGAGGGAGATCAGCGTGTGTGGCTTTGTCCTCCCTGGACGCTGGACTAGAGGAGAGGTGATTTGATGCTGAGAGAAGAGCAGAAGCCATTCAGCGTTTTAGCCAACCAATCCCTGGCTCTCTCTCTGCTGGGTTGAGTTAGTACAGGGGTTGGGGTTGGGTCCGAGATTTGGACAGTCTTTCCTGGTACACTGAGGCAGAGGTGAAAGTCAAGACAGGAAAGAATGGTGATAAACGATGAGACTTTGGCCGGGGTTCAATCTGATTGGCCCCTTTTCGGGCTATGCACTGTTACTACGGTCACGAAGATCGCATTCAAAGTCAATGCTGCAGATGTCAGCTCAATCGGACTTTCCGCGGCCCTTATTGAATCCTGGCTTTTATCTTGAATTCTAGGTCCTGGGGCCCTTTTTATGTATAGACATGGACCCCAGCATGTCTGCTGTCCCGTTTATGCCATGGTTCTGAGCCTAGAGTAGTGCTTTCATCTGGTCTGCATACTCAAGGCGTGTGTGTGTGTGTGTGTGTGTGTGTGCCTGCATCCTACACAAAGCTGTCTCACTGCATACATACCAGGGTGTCTGCTTTACTAGGAAACTCCTCAACGTTTGGATGGTTTTTGTTCTTACAAAAAAAAAAAAATGGGAATAAGGGTAGTCTGTAATTAAGCCTGAGTTTGACATTTAATGATAGGTACAGTCTCTTCAAAGGGCTTCAAACAGAAGCGCATTCGTCTGCCATAGATCTGTGCATAAATCTGTTGTATGTTGAATTCATTGGTAGTGTTCGTATGTAATGCATAACTAATATCAGCCGTGTTGTTGTGATTGGTTTGACCTATCAGCAACCAGAGTCTGTATCCTGTAGTGCTGCCTGTATTAGTGTTCTGCCTTCTTAAAGGTGCACTATGCAGAAATAGCTCCGCGATTTCCTTGTTGCGAAAATTCTATTAGGTCGCCTAATTTCAGTTTGTGACAAAACAAGTATATTTTAGAGAATCATTATACCATCTATAACGCTGTGAAATATATTTTCAATAACCAAAAATATTGTATTTTCAGCTGTTTGAAGCTGGTGTACAAAACCGAAAGTAAAAGAAGCAAAAATGAAACTTAAGAACGGGAAGCATAGAAATAGCACACACAGAACAGATCTACCGCTTCTTAGACTGGCTTTCAATGAGAATGACAGATCTATAACTCATATTTCAATGTGATTTTGGTCAGGTTGCCCAAAAAGTTATATATTGCAGCTTTAAGGTTCCGGTCTGAGAAGTGTGTGTGTGTGTGTTTTATTATACACACAAGCATGCGTGGACAGACCCACAGAAACAGACTCTGGCATGCGTGGACAGACCCACAGAAACAGACTCTGGCATGCGTGGACAGACCCACAGAAACAGACTCTGGCATGCGTGGACAGACCCACAGCAACAGACTCTGGCATGCGTGGACAGACCCACAGCAACAGACTCTGGCATGCGTGGACAGACCCACAGAAACAGACTCTGGCATGCGTGGACAGACCCACAGAAACAGACTCTGGCATGCGTGGACAGACCCACAGAAACAGACTCTGGCATGCGTGGACAGACTCACAGAAACAGACTCTGGCATGCGTGGACAGACCCACAGAAACAGACTCTGGCATGCGTGGACAGACCCACAGAAACAGACTCTGGCATGCGTGGACAGACCCACAGAAACAGACTCTGGCATGCGTGGACAGACCCACAGAAACAGACTCTGGCATGCGTGGACAGACCCACAGAAACAGACTCTGGCATGCGTGGACAGACCCACAGAAACAGACTCTGGCATGCGTGGACAGACCCACAGAAACAGACTCCGAGCCACTGCTTGGATTAGACCAACCAGCTCATTAAAAGTTCTACCTAACTGGCCAGCTACCAGGTGCAAACCACTAACATGCCTGGATAGTGATGTGATTGAACGGTGTATTCAGTTCTTTAATAGTTTACTGTTAGTGGCTCAGTCTGGACGAAAGGCTGATTTTTTTTTTAAATCTTGCTGTGTCCTCACAGCACATAGGGATGTGAGTGATTACCACTGTTACTGCAGTGCTATCACAGCCATTCAAGCCTGGATAAAACAATCTGTTTGAAACTCAACGTTGATATCAAACCTGTAAGGGGCATGTGAGAGGAGAGGTCGGGGAGCGATTGGAGGCTGTTTCTGCTGAGAGGGTAGGCCTCATCGTCGGTCACACTGGGTTGGGGCTGTCCTGGGAGGATGTACAGGTAGGTCTACATGGGCAGGGTGAGAGTTCTGTTCTGTTCTGCACCTGTAAGCTGGACTGGCAGCAGGTGGATGGTGGTGGTGGGATTCTACCAGGAAGGCAGGGTCGGGGAGTGGAAGTGGCTGTTGGGGTTAGAGGTCCTGGGTGGGTACTAGGTTGAAGATTACCCAGGTTAGCACAATGTAATGATTCCATGCGGAAGCTTTAGAAAATAAACAGATTCATGGGACCAGCGCCGTTGCTAAGTGGCATCGCTGGTCCCTTAGTTTAGAATTCTTCCTCATTTATGCAAAGAGTTATGGGATATTAGATTCCTCTTGTCTTAACCTTTTATTTTCAACCTGGGGTGGGTATGAGTTATTACGACTAGACCACCAGTCAAATGTTGGTCAAAAGTCTGGGTGACTTGTGTTGATTATTTTCATCAAGGGCACGGCTAGATCCTAAGGGCATGACCGGGTCAGAGCAGAGTCACAGATATTCTCAGAGCTGTCATCCATGTTGGCACAACATGTTCAATGACAATAACGTCCTAATTTGGATTCTTTGGTGTCATTGTTTTGGAATGTTTTGTGCCAGCCGTTCTCTGGCTTGGGCCAGGGGCACTCCTTACCAATGGCAGAAGAAGAGTGACTGATATCGGCAGCAGTTGTCATTAGTAGGACCCAAACTGAGGCAGCCAGGTAGAGTTCAGTTGATTTTAGTGTCTTTGGTTTCCTGCTCCCTGATCCATCCCAACCACAAGTGCCTTTGTTTGTCAGTAACCTTTAGTGTACTAACCTGGAGGTCAGTTTCACTGGGTCTCCGTATGCTATGAGTCACCTAGCTGTGACATATTACATGTGCCGGGCACAGGCAGCCAATCGGCTGTCTCTTTGGTCACTGATTGAACTGTTGTTTTGGAAAAATGTAAGAGTTGCGCTCCTCCTCCCTCTTGCTCCTCCTCCCTCTTGCTCCTCCTCCCTCTTGCTCCTCCTCCCTCTTGCTCCCATAGACTCGGCTGGAGGTAGAGGCCCTAAGCCAGGGGCCACAAGGCTCTCTCTACCTCCCTCCCTCTCTTTCGCTCTCTGCTGCCTCAGACACTGTTCTAGGCAAAAGGAAGGAGTGGGGAGAGGGGGAATGGTTAGGGAGTCGCACACACGGAGTGGAGAGAGGGGGAATGGTTAGGGAGTCGCACACACGGAGTGGGGAGAGGGGGAATGGTTAGGGAGTCGCACACACGGAGTCGCACACACGTTTCCCATGCCAATAAAGCCCTTGAATTGAAATTGAATTGAGTGAAGGAGTAGAAATTCCAAAACAATAGCCTGTACTGCTGCAAAGTAACAGGCCTGTAGACGTCTGCAAAACAGACAGATCTGAAGCCTCTGTGGAACAGCCAGAACAGATGTTGGTCAGCCAATCTATCAGCCAGGCAGATAGCCAGGCAAGCAGGCAGACATGCTGGATCCCTCTGCCTCGTCTTTCTACATTTTACTCATTTAGCAGACGCTCTTATCCAGAGCGACTTACAGGAGCAATTAGGGTTAAGTGCCTTGCTCAAGGGCACATCGACAGATTTTTCACCTAGTCGGCTCGGGGATTAGAACCAGCGACCTTTCGGTTACTGGCACAACGCTCTTAACCACTAAGCTACCTGCTGGTCAGGCAGACTCTGAGGCCAGCTCTGTACGGCCCTGGCTGGGGCCTGGCCTGGGCTCTGCGGACTCGCTGGATCCACTTCCTGTCCCAATATGTGAGTTGGAAGAGCATGAAGACCTGCTTGTTTGGATGGCCGGGCGTTTGGGCCGCTCCCCTCTCCTCTCCTGCTGATGGGGGTTATTACAGGACAAGAGGGGCTTTGTAATGCCAGAGAGCTGCACAGCACTTTGGCCTTGCGTGACTTGCAGATATAAATTGTATGAAAGCAATTAAAGTTGAAGGAAATGTCATGTGGGCTGAATTTAAAACCAATGGAGTTTGTGGCCCCGGTTTGTTTCTGGCCCTGAATGGGAGCAGGGCTGGCAGAGGTTACTGAGCTGGAGCTCAGAGAAGAATCAGTCTCAGCTCGGGGCTAGAGGAAAATCCTCCACACGTCCAGGCCTCTCAGCTTTAAAGGAGCAGGAGCGGCTTGGGTTAGCTTTAAGGAGTCTACACGATCAACGCAAACGGAGGTCAGTTTATGTTACTCTCTACGTACTTCTACATACATTTGTGCGGCAGAATTTTTGGGAACGCGACGCAAATGGGCCGCTGTCCGCTCCGTTTGCATAGACTGTGTAGTGCCCTTTAGCAGGACAACAAAATGGCCGCTTTGCAACAGCCAAATAATGCAGAGTGGAGAAGGCTGTAGATGTAGAACAGCCCAATAACACAGCAGAGTGGAGAAGGCTGTAGAACAGCCCAATAACACAGCAGAGTGGAGAAGAAGGCTGTAGAACAGCCCAATAACACAGCAGAGTGGAGCAGAAGGCTGTAGAACAGCCCAATAACACAGAGTGGAGCAGAAGGCTGTAGAACAGCCCAATAACACAGCAGAGTGGAGAAGAAGGCTGTAGAACAGCCCAATAACACAGCAGAGTGGAGAAGAAGGCTGTAGAACAGCCCAATAACACAGCAGAGTGGAGAAGAAGGCTGTAGAACAGCCCAATAACACAGCAGAGTGGAGCAGAAGGCTGTAGAACAGCCCAATAACACAGCAGAGTGGAGAAGAAGGCTGCAGAACAGCCCAATAACACAGCAGAGTGGAGAAGAAGGCTGTAGAACAGCCCAATAACACAGCAGAGGGGAGCAGAATGCTGTAGAACAGCCCAATAACACAGCAGAGTGGAGAAGAAGGCTGTAGAACAGCCCAATAACACAGCAGAGTGGAGAAGAAGGCTGTAGAACAGCCCAATAACACAGCAGAGTGGAGAAGGCTGTAGATGTAGAACAGCCCAATAACACAGCAGAGTGGAGCAGAAGGCTGTAGAACAGCCCAATAACACAGCAGAGTGTAGAAGAAGGCTGTAGAACAGCCCAATAACACAGCAGAGTGGAGAAGAAGGCTGTAGAACAGCCCAATAACACAGCAGAGTGGAGCAGAAGGCTGTAGAACAGCCCAATAACACAGCAGAGTGGAGAAGAAGGCTGTAGAACAGCCCAATAACACAGCAGAGTGGAGAAGAAGGCTGTAGAACAGCCCAATAACACAGCAGAGTGGAGGAGAAGGCTGTAGAACAGCCCAATAACACAGCAGAGTGGAGCAGAAGGCTGTAGAACAGCCCAATAACACAGCAGAGTGGATGAGAAGGCTGTAGAACAGCCCAATAACACAGCAGAGTGGAGAAGAAGGCTGTAGAACAGCCCAATAACACAGCAGAGTGGAGCAGAAGGCTGTAGAACAGCCCAATAACACAGCAGAGTGGAGAAGAAGGCTGTAGAACAGCCCAATAACACAGCAGAGTGGAGCAGAAGGCTGTAGAACAGCCCAATAACACAGCAGAGTGGAGAAGAAGGCTGTAGAACAGCCCAATAACACAGCAGAGTGGAGCAGAAGGCTGTAGAACAGCCCAATAACACAGCAGAGTGGAGAAGAAGGCTGTAGAACAGCCCAATAACACAGCAGAGTGGAGCAGAAGGCTGTAGAACAGCCCAATAACACAGCAGAGTGGAGAAGAAGGCTGTAGAACAGTCCAATAACACAGCAGAGTGGAGAAGAAGGCTGTAGATTAGTTTGTCCTTCATATTGAATCCTAACACAAGGAGGGCATACAGACCTAGTGAACGTATGTTTCCTTACTGCAGTTTAACTGGTGGTTTGAAGTGTTAGCCAAGAGCAAGGCGCTCAAGATGTTAGCTAAAATTATTCATGAGAATATTACTTTTTATCCACTGGATTGTGATACTTACATTAGAATGTGTGAGAACTGCAGATACAGGCATTTCAGCGACTAGTAATGATGTGAGCCACAACAGAAAGGGAAAGAGTGTAAGAGAGAGCAGGAATTACAGAGGGAAAGAGAGTAATGAAGACTGCCAGCACAAAGCTGTGTGTGTGTGTGTATGAATGTAGTATAATCTCACTGAGGTCTACAGACTTGTTGTAACTCCCGTCCGGTCTCCTCCACGCAACAGCTGAGGACACAGCGCTCTCTCCTGTGGCCTCCCGTCCAGCTCGCATCCACATCCCCCAACACAGATATTCAATCCGTAGAAACAGCCTTGTTATTTATGGGCCAAGAGCCGGACACATATCGTGCCGGAACCTGTGTGTGAGAATGTCGAGCAAATGAGGGGCAGACTCCCTCCCCTGGACGTGTTGCCCCTTTTCTTTACAGTCGCACCAGTTTGTTCTAAACAATGCTCATTTTGAGTCGTGGAGTTGTCTTGATCAGATCTATCGTTTACATCACAAGATGTAAGTATATGTACTGAGATTCAGCTGTGATTATATTACTGTACACTAAGAAAGTAAAAACATATGTGTTTGTTGGCAAACAAAAAGACTCAGATCTGAAATATCATCTGATGCTT
Source organism: Coregonus clupeaformis (assembly GCF_020615455.1). Lineage (NCBI taxonomy): Eukaryota > Metazoa > Chordata > Actinopteri > Salmoniformes > Salmonidae > Coregonus > Coregonus clupeaformis. The sequence goes on along the minus strand of NC_059211.1, from coordinate 22,460,368 downwards.
AGAGTTTAGTTCTACAATAGTGGTGTTTGACCTTGACAAGGAGGCCTCTTACAGGAAGGCAGCTGTAACCATCAGAGATGCACTACTGCTCTGCTGCTTATCCACTCACACCTCTACACAATGACCCCCCCCACACACACACACACACATGTAGTGTGTCATTTCCCCCCCCCCTCTCTCTCGCTCTTCCCCCCTCTCTCTCTTTCTCCTCGGCTCGCTCTCTGTCCCCTCTCTCTCGCTCTTCCCCCCTCTCTCTCTTTCCCCTCGGCTCACTCTCTGTCTCCTCTCTCGCTCTCTTCCCCTCTCTCGCTCTCTTTCCCCTCTCTCTCGCTCTTCCCCCCTCTCTCGCTCTTCCCCCTCTCTCTCTTTCCCCTCTCTCGCTCTTCCCCTCTCTCGATCTTTGTCTCTCGCTCTCTTCCCCTCTCTCGCTCTTCCCCCCCCTCTCTCTCGCTCTTCCCCCCTCTCTCTCTTTCCCCCTCTCTCTCTTTCCTCTCTCGCTCTTCCCCCTCTCTCGATCTTTGTCTCTCGCTCTCTTTCCATTCCAACATGTACACTATGTTGTCTTTCTCCGTTGCATATCGTTGTTGTTGGTATTTCTCCCTTTTTACAGTGATGGGAGAGGAAGAGCTACTGCCATGGAGATGGGCTGTTTTTAAAGTGGTATTTTCCATCGACTACCCCCCCATCCCTGTCCAATAAGCAGTTGAAAGAAATGGCGCGGTCCACAGGATATGGAGCTGGTCATTGTTTGGAGGGGTATTGGCTGCAGGGGACTCATAAGGCTCTCTGGGCTCTGACAGACAAAGTCAAAACAATAAACATGACTCACTCACTTCAAAGGCACGCACAGCGGGAGAACAAATGGATTGCCTCTTTCCACTTGACTTCCTGTCTGACTGGGCAGATGGCCGTCGATCCAGAATGGCAGCCGCGGTGTCTTACAAAATAGCAACCATTTATCCCCAATATGATGACAACATTTTAGTTAAAGATACGTCGTGGGATGGTGTGAGATTGATAACTTGTTTGGTCTGTTTATAACTTGTTATAAACTGTTTATAGTGAGCCAACGATTCACATCATACACTCTGTGCCTGTCTTCTGTTGCAAGCCTGAGGGATAGAGAAAATACCTCTGAGTGTGAGGAGCCAGAGAATAGCTAGTGATTGAAGGAGCCTTGACAGCTCCGAGGTGACGGCGGGTGTAGACTAAATCAGCCTAATTATCCAGAAACAATCTGCATTCCTCAGGAGTTCAAAATGGCTGACTAGAACATTGACAGTATAACAACCTGATAGCTCAGGGTTTGTCTGCCCCTCTAAGGCTTCTTAAGGATAGGGATGCATGGTCTTTCACTAAAGAAACACATGTAGTGTGCACTGACCGCAGTCTTTCAGTACGGGAGTGTCTGTATCTGGGTGGAGCTTGGACAAATAAATGGGCAAACACACACACACGCTCTAACCCACTCACTCACTCTAGTCCCCCAGGACCTCCTCCACCCTCTCAAGCCTACCTCTCCCTCCCTCTCTCTCTCCCCCTCTCTCCCCTGCAGCCTGTTCATGGCCCCAGGAATGTGAACAGTAGCTATGTCTGTATTGTTCCTCAGGCTTTAGCAGCCCTCTACACTGCACCTCCATTCTATACCACTGGTATTTCATCCACCAATCACCAGGCCCAGGCTACTACACAGCTACCGCTTGCCCCAGCATCGCGCTGGGGGTGTGTGGAGGGGATGGGGGAGTTTTGTATTGGCACCAGGGGGGTCGCCCTAATTCACTGGGGTGTCCACGTGTGATGCATTGCTCAATCATTGGCCCCATTGGTCCACTTGATGGGGGGCCAAGCAAAGCATGAGCTAATGCCTATTGTCCCCTGGAACTCCTCGATGGTGTCACGGCGACACAGCGGCTTCTGGAGAGATCTGCTGCGTGTCCGATCTCAGTCGAGCAGAATGAACGCTGCCACATCCCACTCTGTGACAGGCTGGAGTTGTGAATGGCTCTGGTCACTCACTCGGGGGGGCGGTGGTGGTGGTGAGGGCCGCCCACCTCCGCTGCCCCAGAGAGCGAGGGATAGCGAGGGAAGGCTAATGGAATCTCACCCACATCTCTCTTTGCCCATCTGAAATTAGGCCAGCTGATGGCATGAGGCCAGCTGATGGCATGAGGCCTTGTGGATTTCACACCACATAATATTTCATATGTCAGAACCAAGGCTGTCCACAAGGCTGTCCACAAGGCTGTCCACAAGGCTGTCCACAAGGCTGTCCACAAGGCTGTCCACAAGGCTGTCCACAAGGCTGTCTGATGCAACTGTCTAGCAGCATAGGTATGTTAGGGTCAGGCGGTATCCAGATTGTCACACCGTCTTTCTCTCACCCCAGGAATTACGGTATTACCGGCTTAGTACACAAGGGGTCGCCAAAAACGCAAAACAAAAGCCCAATGGGTGTCTATTACCAGAATGCTAACAAAATTAGCATTTACATTTGTTACATTTTTAGTCATTTAGCAGAAGCTCTTATCCAGAGCGACTTACAGTTAGTGAGTGCATACATTTTTCATACTGGCCCCCCCCCCCCCGTGGGAAACGAACCCACAACCCTGGCGTTGCAAGCGCCATGCTCTACCAACTGAGCTACAGCTACACAAGTAATAGAGAATTTCCATGGAGGCTAGCTAGCTAGCTACATATGCTAATGAGCGCAAACGAAAATAAACTAATTGCAAAGATGGGCAATCCAGCACATAAAGTTATACATATACAGGTAGGAGCTACCGAATGTCATTTTTGGTGAGGTTGGACATTTTACAAGCGAATGTGAACGAGAGACATTGTGCAAATGAACCAAGTTTTGACGCACGCTTGTCTAAAGGAAGAACAGTACTGGCTCTGAAGCAGTATGTATACACGCTGTGTCTGTGTGGAGTCTGGAGTCGCTAGGGCAACGGGCCTGCCTGATCTGCTCAGAGAAGAGGGGGGAGGAGCCGAATTCTGTGTTTTTCACGCAGGAAAAAAAGATAAAACGCGTAAGAAATATCTTGCTGCATTTTGTAAACGCAGATCTAAAATGCTTCTTATTGTAATTTCTGCTCGGCGTCAGACAAATGTTGTTCTTCAGTTGCACTGCTATCAGTGTCCTTCACACCCATAATGACGGAGGGAGGCCTACTTACTTTACCGGCCTTGGACGCTACCTGCTACCTGCCTGGGTGTGAAGTAAGAACGGGTATGACTACATAGCAGCCAGCCTGCAGGTTAGGCCCTACTTCCTTCCTACCGCTCTGATCATAGACACTGATTACACCCAGACCCTTATAGTAACCACTCTACTCCTACACGCCTCCACTCTACTCCTCCACTCCACTCTACTCCTACACGCCTCCACTCTACTCCTCCACTCCACTCTACTCCTCCACTCTACTCCTCCACTCCACTCTACTCCTCCACTCCACTCTACTCCTCCACTCCACTCTACTCCTCCACTCTACTCCTCCACTCCACTCCTCCACTCTACTCCTCCACTCCACTCTACTCCTCCACTCCACTCCTCCACTCTACTCCTCCACTCTACTCCTCCACTCCTCCACTCTACTCCTCCACTCCACTCTACTCCTCCACTACTCCTCCACTCTACTCCTCCACTCTACTCCTCCACTCCACTCCTCCACGCCACTCCTCCACTCCACTCTACTCCTCCACTCCACTCTACTCCTCCACTCCACTCTACTCCTCCACTCTACTCCTCCACTCTTCTTACCTTTGTTCTTTCCTCCTCTCATTCTTACAACCACCACTTCTGCTTTTACAACTTCTCCTCTCCTGTCTATTCCTCGGTTCTCCTCTCCTCAAGGCCAGGGTTTTGGAAATAGCAACAACGGCTTTCTCTCTCAATCCCCAGCTGAGGAATTAAACATTCTTAAAATGTCCATGCACTGTTTCTCCTGCCAACACACCCCTCTTTCACCCCTATGTTTTTCTCCAGCTGGTTCTTCCTGTGGTGCAGTTAGCCCGCTCCTGGTCACATGATCGCGGTGGCTAAGTGGAACAGAAGAGGGAGAGGTTTGACAGCAACTATTCGTCATTTTTACTGATATTATTATTATAATTCGTTCCATAAGCATCTGAAAGCAGGCTGTTGTCAAGGGGCTGTTGTAGAGAGCAGATGCAAGACGGAGAGAGAGAGAGAGAGGGATGAGGGGAGAGAAAATAGATTTGTTTTTCATTCTTTTTGCGGAAGACAAAGACAGGCCAAGCACAGGACAGTCTGTTCCACAGGGATATCAAGATAAATATCATTTAAAAAGGGGTGAAAGAGTTGGGTGTAACTATATAGGACCCCCCCCCCACCAACCCACCCACACACACACACACACACACTCACACACACATACACATACTCCCCTCCTTCCGCATGCCAAAATCTTCCTCCTAAAAGTGGCTGTAGGGGGGAGGAGGATAGACAGGCTAGTATGGTGGAGACGGAGTTCATTCCGATGTCTGCTGTAGGATTAACAACAATGGCTGCTTTGTACAGGAGGGCGTTAGGCTATCTGTCCACTGATTTGATTTGGCCTGTCACTGGACAGACGCAGAGAAAGAGGTTTGTGTCCTACGGCCACTGCCAGTCTGTTGGGCCAGTGTGAAGGGTGCTACTGCCAGTCTGTTGGGCCAGTGTGAAGGGTGCTACTGCCAGTCTGTTGTTGGGCCAGTGTGAAGGGTGCTACTGCCAGTCTGTTGTTGGGCCAGTGTGAAGGGTGCTACTGCCAGTCTGTTGGGCCAGTGTGAAGGGTGCTACTGCCAGTCTGTTGTTGGGCCAGTGTGAAGGGTGCTACTGCCAGTCTGTTGTTGGGCCAGTGTGAAGGGTGCTACTGCCAGTCTGTTGGGCCAGTGTGAAGGGTGCTACTGCCAGTCTGTTGGGCCAGTGTGAAGGGTGCTACTGCCAGTCTGTTGTTGGGCCAGTGTGAAGGGTGCTACTGCCAGTCTGTTGTTGGGCCAGTGTGAAGGGGTGCTACTGCCAGTCTGTTGGGCCAGTGTGAAGGGTGCTACTGCCAGTCTGTTGTTGGGCCAGTGTGAAGGGTGCTACTGCCAGTCTGTTGTTGGGCCAGTGTGAAGGGTGCTACTGCCAGTCTGTTGGGCCAGTGTGAAGGGTGCTACTGCCAGTCTGTTGTTGGGCCAGTGTGAAGGGTGCTACTGCCAGTCTGTTGTTGGGCCAGTGTGAAGGGTGCTACTGCCAGTCTGTTGGGCCAGTGTGAAGGGTGCTACTGCCAGTCTGTTGGGCCAGTGTGAAGGGTGCTACTGCCAGTCTGTTGTTGGGCCAGTGTGAAGGGTGAAATGTTTATTTGTGACACTTCAGTGTTGTTGTGATGTATAGCTTGAAGCACAGTGAGGAGAAGGGGGTTAAAGGAGTTGGCAGCCTAATTCTGTGCTTCAGTTACGCTGGGCTAGAGAAGACAGCTTCCTATCAACAGCAAGTCCTTGTTGCTTCACTGGATGACATCACTGTTACAGTAGATCTAGCATCATGCTGACTGTTTTGATTTTATTTTAAGTCACTCCTCTGGTTTTCTGGTCCTGGTTCTCTGGTCCTCTTTATGCAGGAAGAGGAGAACCTGGGTGGGCCACCTAGCCAGCCATTTCACTGCCTGCCTGCCAGCTTCTATCTCCATCTACAGCCTCTTCAGTCTTTCTCTCCTGCTCAAGCCCTGTCTAGCCCCCTTTCTCTCCCGCTCAAGCCCTGTCTAGCCCCGTTTCTCACCCTCACCTTCTGAGTGCTTTTCCAGCCTGTCCTCTCTGTCTGTCTGTCCTCTCTGTCTGTCTGAGTCTCTCACTGTATCTCATTCTTTCATTCCCCGACCCTCCAGACCTGGACATGCACCTAGCTGTCAGGGAAACGTAAATCACTGATGTCACAGGGCGCCACGTCCATTAGTAGTGTGCCACACATACTTCAGTTAAGTTACTCCAGTCAGTGTATTACTTTAAACAGAAGTTACCCAAACTGTTTGAGACCTCTCTCACTCACACCAGTTAACCATTCAGTCTGTTGGGAAGACTGTTTTTCTATGTTAATGTCTGATCCAGGAATGTTGGACTGGTAATGCTACGTTGTCGCAGTAACATGGAAAATGCAGAGCTGCCTCTCTCGCTCTCGCTCTCTCTCTCTCACACACACACACGTGTTAACCATTCAATCTTTTGGAGGACTGTTTTTTTATGTTAATGTTAATGTCTGATCCAGGAATGTTGGACTGGTAATGCTACGTTGTCATAGTAACATGGAAAATGCAGAGCTGCCTCTCTTTTCTTCTCTCTCTTCTCTCTCACTCTCTTTCTTTCTCTGTATTTTCTTTTCTTGAACGACTGTGAGAAGATCACTTCTGGTTACTTTTTTTTTTTTAAAGGACATTCTACTCCAAAATGCATGAAAATTAAATGATGTTCCCTTTTAAACTAATCTGACAGTTTTTAATTTGATCTCAACGACGGCCCCAGCCAATTCTATGTTAACCCAAAAAATGACGCTAGCGTGATGTTTGCGTATCAGTTCATAAACACTATGCCATGGAATCGGTACGTCAAAAATCTCTTCCCAACTATTTTGCAATCTATATGGGACGGCTGTCAATCCTTTGGTCCTTAAATGAAACTGGTATACTTTTTTATTTATCACAATTTTCTTTAACCAATTGTGTTCTTTAATGCAAGGCCGACAGACAAGTTTCTTACTTTTTCCCCCTTCCACTTTTCTCTTCCATTTTTGCGGTAATGCTGCAATTATTTGGTTGTAATTTTGGGTAGAGCAGACATTTCCATATGTTTTTGTTAGTTGCATGTGCGACATAACTCCACCAGTCCTACCAAAGATATCATTTACGAAGATTATACCTTTTTTAAACTTTTTGTCAAAAAATAATGTTTTTTTAAATCAATTAGTATATTTGAGTTTAACCATAATATTTGTTGCATTATTTGTTCTGTCATTTCTGGAGGATTAAATTGAAATTGCAACCAACTTTCTATGGCTTGTTTTAGAAATCGTGATATTTGGGAGATTATTTCCTTTTCAAATAACTGAAAGTGAGAGGTTGTAATCTGAATAAAGGGGAAAAGGCCATTCTTGAACATTGGGTGAGACAATCTTACTAATTTGCTAGAGAACCAGTTCGGATTTAAGTATAACTTTTGTATGACTGAAGCTTTTAGTGATAGGTCTAATATTTAATCATTTCTGTCCTCCGAATTCATATTCATTATATAAATAGGCCCGTTTAATTTTGTCTGGCTTGCCGTTCCAAATCAAATGGAATATTTATTTCTCATATAATTTAAAAACTGTTCGCTAGGCGTAGGCAAGACCATAAGCAAATAGGTGTACTGGGATAATTCTAAAGAGTTAATCAGGGTGATTTTTCCACAAATTGACAGGTATTTACCTTTCCATGGTAGCAAGATCTTATCTATTTTTGCTAACTTTCTATTAAAAGTTATTGGAGTGAGATCATTTATTTCATTTGGGATATGTGTTCCGAGCATATCCACATCACCATCAGACCATTTTATTAGTACTACATGGTAATGTAAAAATTGTATTTTTTAGTGATCCAATATGTAATATAGTACATTTATCATAATTTGGTTGTAATCCAGAGAGGTTAGAAAATGTATCTAGATCCTCTATGAGGCTGTGGAGGGATTCAAGTTGTGGATTTAAAAGAAAACATGAATCATCAGCATACAATGACACCTTTGTTTTTAAGCCCTGGATTTCTAATCCCTTGATATTATTGTTGGATCTGATTTTAATAGCTAACATCTCGATGGCAATAATAAATAGATATGCCGATAGTGGACAACCTTGTTTCACTCCTCTTGACAGTTTAAAACTTTCTGAGAAATAGCCATTATTTACAATTTTACACCTAGGGTTACTATACATGATTTTAACCCAATATATATATAAGAGATTCTCCAAAATTGAAATTTACATTTTAGTCATTTAGCAGACGCTCTTATCCAGAGCGACTTACAGTTAGTGAGTGCATACATTATTTTTAAATAAAATAAAATAAAACCATACTGTCCCCCCGTGGGAATCGAACCCACAACCCTGGCGTTGCAAACGCCATGCTCTACCAACTGAGCTACATCCCTGCCGGCCATACCCTCCCCTACCCTGGACGACGCTGGGCCAATTGTGCACCGCCCCATGGGTCTCCCGGTCGCGGCTGGCTACGACAGAGCCAGGATCTCTAGTGGCACAGCTAGCACTGCGATGCAGTGCCTTAGACCACTGCTCCAGGCAGTTATATATTTAAATTTTTTTACATTTACATTTTTAGTCATTTAGCAGACGCTCTTATCCAGAGCGACTTACAGGAGCAATTAGGGTTAAGTGCCTTGCTCAAGGGCACATCAACAGATTTTTCACCTAGTCGGCTCGGGGATTAGAACCAGCGACCTTTCGGTTACTGGCACAACGCTTTTACCCACTAAGCTACCTGCCGCCCTATAAACCCCAGTCATACTTTATCAAATGCCTTTTCGAAGTCTGCTATGAATAGCAGGCCTGGTTTCCCAGATTTTTCAAGTGTTCTATTGTTTCCATTACTTGCCTCATATTATCTCCAATGTATCGTCTATGTAAAAAACCTGTCTGATTAGAATGAATAATGTCCGACAATACCTTTTTAATTCTATGTGCTATACATTTTGCTCGAATTTTTGCATCACAACACTGAAGTGTAAGGGGCCTCCAATTTTTTTTAATGGACTGGATCTTTATATTTTCCACTTGTATCCTGTTTCAGTAATAATGAAATCAGACCTTCTTCTTGAGTGCCTGATAATCTACCATTTACATAGGAGTGGTTAAAACATGCTAATAACGTTCCTCTGAGTATATCAAAAAAGGTTTGGTATACCTCGACTGGTATGCCATCCAACCCTGGAGTTTTCCCGGACTTAAAGTCACTCTGATCTTAATAAAAGCGTGTCTCGGCAGAAAGTTTTTTACATTTTTATTTTTTGCAGTGGCGGCAACGATTTAGCAGCGTCGGTGCGCCAATACTAACTCAGTATAGGAGAAACACTGACTTCTCATTCTCTCTCTCCATTACTAATCCACCGCTCACAGCCCTCTGTACTCCTTTAGCCGAACATCACCTGCTTACGTCGTTGATGTAGAAACAGAAACTCACTACCTAAAATAGTCAGTGCCAATATTCCATTGGTACATAAAACTGTAAAACTAATGTCCATTCTCCCACTCTCCTACGCCTGTATCTCACACACACACACACACACACACACACACACACACACACACACACACACACACACACACACAGACAGAGAGGTCATTGTACAGGCCTCCTCCTGCGTGCAGTGATCTTGATATTCATGAGTTCTCTCCTCTAATGGAGTGGTTCTTTTGAGGAAGTTTGTGTGTGTGCTACAGGCGTAGGAGAGAGCGAGAGAGAGACTCTTTACATCCAGTATCTGTCCTCCATCACAGTCTGTCTGTTGTTGGGACTCCAGAGTGGGTTCTGGGGTGGGCCAGTCTTACTGGTTTACCATACTGGGCTGGGCGCCCGGCCTGGCACGTTAAAGACTAATGAAGAAGACCAGCCTGAACGATGTTTGTCTCTTACAGCTCGTACAGGATGTCTCAGGATCACGTCAACCACAGCCAGGGAACTTTGTTGTGATTGGTCAAGGAGAGAGAGAGATTGAGCAGAAGGGCTTATGTGGTGGTTTTGGACGTTGGATGCGACGAACTCTGCCGTGTCTTCATTTATATTTGTTTTGATGAAATTACTGGATACATTTTTTTTTTTTTTTAGCTGATCTTTATTGCTAGCACATCTGTCAGATTTTTACCAAGACATTTACTCTTGATGCTTTGTAGATGATGAGCATGAATTACATATTGGAGCTGTGGAGGAAGTCCCTGAATCAGGAGAGGTCTTGACAAGGGCCCTTCTGAAGGCCTCTCTCTCATCATGTCCAAGGAGACGGTAGCACCAGAAGAACTAACCATGTCTGGATGTCTCCTGCCCTGGTGGAAAACAAACCACTGCAATTCATATCATCAGGTTTCAAAGACATTTTTGCCTTCTACGAGGACAATGGAATGCGTCTAATTGTCATCCAACGAAGTCGCTCCTCTCTCTCTCTCTCTCTCTGTCTGTCTCTCTGTCTCTGTCTGTGTCTCTGTTTTAGAGCCCAGACTCAACAGCCTTGAAATCACTACTATGCTCTTGTCAGTTTGTGATGGGGGTTTGTACAGGGTAAGGGGGGGTGTAGGTGGACACTTAGATATGTTCATTGTCTCTGGTGAAGTTAGGAGGCCTGGTCCCTGTGGTCCTAAAGGTACCAGAGTGACTTATCCACCTAAATGGGGAGTGGGTGTGCAAGAGAGTGTTGTGCCCATGCACCCCCAAGCCTAACCAATCAGCTACGGGTCTATAGTTAGACGGCCCATCAACAGCTGCCGTACTAACGCACCCACTCGCTCACCCATCCTCTCCACACCCAACCCCCCTCCTTCGCCTCTCACCTCTCCCAAACCACCAGTTGTCCCCGCTAGTAGCAAGAGGAGCCACCCATAGTGCTTTGCAACAGCTGAGGGGGAACTGGATCAACTTTCCACTCGACCAATGATATTTATGGTTCTCATTCCCAACTAATATCACCACAATATTGACCTTGACACACAAACATCCCTTGGTGCCCAACAGAATGTTTTTCCTCCCATTAGTTTGTTGTTTCAAACTTTGGCAAACTTGGTTTGAGATGTAGAATTCTAACGGGCGCCATGTTTGCACCAAAGCTCCCTCCAAGAAGACAAAACTACCCCAACTAACCCCAAACAACTATTATTTCATCATGGTGCTAACATGGAGGATTTAGTGTTAACGTTCTCTGCATCTCTGACTGTGGTCAGTCGGTGCTCGTCATGCCTCAGGACCTATGGCAGTCCAGTCTCTTCCTGTGCCAAGCCAGCTAGCGCTATACTCCCCTGCTGGCAGAGCTGCTGTGGCAGGCAGGCAGGCCTGACGAATGGGAAGGCCTATTATTAGCAAGTCACATTCCACTTCCTCCCTCCCCTCCTAGCCCCTCCCCACATCTGTGTTCTAATTTAATGTAATAGTTCTGATTCCAACATTTTCCAGCTGCTGCCCAGTGCAACGTCCCACAACAAACCCAGAGAACTCTGAATCAGAGCCCTATTGACATTGTCATGTTTGAGCTCATTGGGATTCAATAAACCCTCCTCCTGTCCTCCAACTGATGGAAGGTATCTATCAAAGGATGGGTTCCCTTAGAACCCCAGAAATATATTGAACTATGCTTGTTTGAATTCTATGATTTCCTATTAGTTAGTCTCTCTTAAAGACAATGTTTAGCAGTAGACCGACACAGACAGACAGACAGACAGAGAGAGACTACTAGTCCTGCTCCCACAGAGCCCCATTCCCCTACAGTCAGTGTGGGGTTTCCATTGTTTGGATGACGGGGAATTCCCCTTGTAACCAGAGCTCTGTAGCCTGGCCTGAATGGGAAACCCAATCTGCTCCTTTATCCCGGCCTCTGATTAAGGTTACTGGGAGGGAACGGCGATGGAATGGGAATGCTGCTCATTTCAACGCAGCCCTGTCACTCTGGTGTGGTCAGTGGGGAGAGAAGGGTTAGTCCTGATTCAGACCACATGTAATTACATAGAGTAGGGTTTCCCAAACCTGGTCCTGGGGCACACCCTGGGTGCACGTTTTTTTTTGTTTATTTTTGCAATAGCACTACACAGCTGATTCAAATAATCAACTAATCCTCATGCTTGGATTATTTGAATCCGCTGTGTAGTGCTAGGTCAAAAACCAAAACGTGCACCCCTTGGAGTCCTGAGGACTGAGTTTGGGAAACCCTGATAGAGGAAATGCTGTTTTACCGTAGTGTGTGTGTGTGTGTGTGTGTGTGTGTGTGTGTTTCTAATCATTCGCGTTAATAAACTCCCCACCAGTAGTATAGTCTCTATGGTAGGGCAGTTCTTGCACCATTGTATGTTCATCTCTGTTCTTCCCTAGCGCTGGATCTCAGAAAGCAGCAGAATGTATGCCTCTGGGGTTTATCAGCGTATAACATCAAAATCAGACAACCCAGTGTGGGATCACAGAACACAGCCCTCAGCATTCAGCTATAGGCCTATCATGTAGGCTGCTACACAACCTCTATATTTAAATACTTTTACTGTAACTATTTCCTCCAGACAAAATGTAATTATCACTAACCATGTTTTCCATCCAGAGTTTTTATGCAAGTAAAGTCATACCGTATAAATAAAAAAAAATCACGACAGCTGTGATGGAAACAGGACGTTTCGGTACAATTTTATAAAGGCAGACATATAATTTGTTTGTTTGACATGGTGGGATCTTGAAATGGCGGCGGAAACTCCTTTATGCGCAAATATTGATATAATAACCATCATATCGAAGTACAGTCGTCGGTCAAAAGTTTTGAGAATGACACAAGTATTGGTCTTCACAAAGTTCGCTGCTTCAGTGTTATGAGATATTTTTGTCAGATGTTACTATGGTATACTGAAGTATAATTACAAACATTCCATAAGTGTCAAAGGCTTTTATTGATAATTACATTAAGTTTATGCAAAGAGTCAATATTTTCAGTGTTGACCCTTCTTTTTCAAGACCATTACGCAATCCGCCCTGGCATGCTGTCAATTAACTTCTGGGCCACATCCTGACTGATGGCAGCCCATTCTTGCATAATCAATGCTTGGAGTTTGTCAGAATTTGTGGGTTTTTGTTTGTCCACCCGCCTCTTGAGGATCGACCACAAGTTCTCAATGGGATTAAGGTCTGGGGAGTTTCCTGGCCTTGGACCCAAAATGTTGATGTTTTGTTCCCCGAGCCACTTGGTTATCACTTTTGCCTTATGGCAAGGTGCTCCATCATGCTGGAAAAGGCATTGGTCGTCACCAAACTGTTCTTGGATGGTTGGGAGAAGTTGCTCTCGAAGGATGTGTTGGTACCATTCTTTATTCATGGCTGTGTTCTTAGGCAAAATTGTGAGTGAGCCCACTCCCTTGGCTGAGAAGCAACCCCACACATGAATGGTCTCAGGATGCTTTATTGTTGGCATGACACAGGACTGATGGTAGCGCTCACCTTGTCTTCTCCGGACAAGGTGTTTTCCGGATGCCCCAAACAATCGGAAAGGGGATTCATCAGAGAAAATTACTTTACCCTAGTCCTCAGCAGTCCAATCCCTGTACCTTTTGCAGAATATCAGTCTGTCCCTGATGTTTTTCCTGGAGAGAAGTGGCTTCTTTGCTGCCCTTCTTGACACCAGGCCATCCTCCAAAAGTCTTCGCCTCACCGTGCGTGCAGATGCACTCACACCTGCCTGCTGCCATTCCTGAGCAAGCTCTGCACTGGTGGTGCCCCGATCCCACAGCTGAATCAACTTTAGGAGACGGTCCTGGCGCTTACTGGACTTTCTTGGGCGCCCTGATGCCGCCTTCACAACAATTGAATCTCTCTCCTTGAAGTTCTTGATGATCCGATAAATGGTTGATTTAGGTGCAATCTTACTAGCAGCAATATCCTTGCCTGTGAAGCCCTTTTTGTGCAAAGCAATGATGACGGCACGTGTTTCCTTGCAGGTAACCATGGTTAACAGAGGAAGAACAATGATTTCAAGCACCACTCTCCTTTTTAAAGCTTCCAGTCAGTTATTCTAACTCAATCAGCATGACAGAGTGATCTCCAGCCTTGTCCTCGTCAACACTCTCACCTGACATGATGGCAGCTGGTCCTTTTGTGGCAGGGCTGAAATGCAGTGGAAAAGTTTTTTTTGGCAAAGAGGGACTTTGCAATTAATTGCAATTCATCTTATCCCTCTTCATGACATTCTGGAGTATATGGAAATTGCCATCATCAAAACTGAGGCAGCAGATTTTGTGAAAATATGTATTTGTGTCATTCTCAAAACTTTTGACCACGACTGTAGACTTGGAGTCACGCGGTGACATTGTGTGTGTGGTCCTCCCACTACGACTCGGGGAAACCATGCAGTTTAAATTACTCTACAGATGAACTTCACAGGGTGGTGAAAGTGCATTGTATGAGCTTCGTGCTCCTTTCCAATAAATATTGAGGGTCTTATTCTGGTGACATGATGATCGATGCTCGATTGCCGTTTTTGACAAATAATAAAAAGATCCTCACTCTTATCCATAATAATCTATAGACTAGCCTATCTGCACAGCCTACCCACACTGTATCTGCCAGCTGTTGGCTAGAGCACACCTGCCAAGACCAGAGTAGGCACATTTCCTATTTTACGCAACAGTTTTTGTGATGACAACTATTGGTAGAGTTGAAAATGCGATGGAAACACATTGAACATTCATATTTTATTCGGTACATGAAAACCTAAGTGAAAAAGTAAATTTTGTGTGCACTACGTCATCACGCACTGATTTTTATCCGAAATGAGTCCTTTTGGTGAAAACACCACTGGTGAGACATTTTTATTTTATGCTGATTTGAGAATCTTCACATGAAAATCTGTTGCCAATTGGATGGAAACCAAGCTACTGTCTTCAACAAAACACCATAGTGGTCTCTTATCAGAACCCCTGGCTGCATCTGAAGTCTGCTATTGTTTTCATGGATGTATAAATGTGAAGCATCCGGTTGGCGTGGATGCGAGCTTTGACTGGAAGCCAGTGGAGTGTGCGGAGGAGAGGGGTGAGTTGAGAACTTGGGAAGGTTGACCACCAGGCGGTCTGCGGCGTTCTAGGTAAGTTGTAGGGGTTTGATGGCACAAGCCGGGAGCCCAGCCGACAGAGAGTTGCAGTAGTCCAGAAGGGAGATGACAAGTGCCTGGATTAGGACCTGTGCTGCTTCCTGTGTGAGGTAGGGTCGTACTCTACAGATGTTGCTGAGCATGAACCTGCAGGAGCGAGTCACTGCATTGATGTTTTGGAGAGAATGACTGGGTGTTGTTCAGGGTCACGCCAAGGTTCTTTGCACTCTGGGAGGGTTGACACTGTGGAGTTGTCAACCGTGACGGAGAGGTCTTTGAGCGGGCAGGTCTTCCCTGGGAGGAAGAGCAGCTCCGTCTTGTTGAGCTAGAGGTGGTGGGCCCACGCGGATGACATTCAACTACGGAGCTGCAGTGATGGGAGAGACCATGTGAGGAGATGAGTGACTTGGTGTATAGAGAGAAGAGGAGAGAGCCTAGAACCGAGCCCTGGGGGACACCAGTAGTGAGAGTACGTGGTGCATCCTCTCCACGTCACCTGGTAGGAGCGGCCTGCCAGGTAGGATGCAATCCCAGAGTTTGCAGAGCTTGAGACGCCCAGCCCTGAGAGGGTGGAGAGGAGGATCTGATGGTTCACTGTGTCGAATGCAGCGGATAGATCTAGAAGGAGAACAGAGGAGAGAGAGTCTGCTTTGGCGGTGCGGAGAGCCTCCGCGTTACAGAGGAGAGCACTCTGTTGAGTGACCCGTCTTGAAGCCTGATTGGTTAGGGTCAAGAAGATCGTTCTGAGAGAGATGGTGAGAGAGGTGATCAGAGACAGCACGCTCAAGTGTTTTGGAAAGAAAAGAAAGCAGGGATACAGGTCTGTAGTTTTTGACTTCAGAGGGGTTGAGGGTTGGTTTCTTGAGGAGGGAGGCGACACTGGCCATTTAGAAGTCAGAGGGGACGCCGCCAGTGGTCAGGGATGAGTTGATGAGGAATGGGAGAAGGTCTCCAGAGATGGTCTGGAGAAGGGAGGAGGGGATGGGGTTGGTGTTGCACGGTATACCAAAACGTCAGTCTTTTTCTATACTAGAACATGAAACTGTTCGGTTCTAGAATTTTTGTTACTTTCGTTACTTCTGTCAAATGTGTCTCACTGATCAAGTCTGTATAAGGAGGGAGGAGAAGGTGGCAAAGAGTGATAGAAATTGGCTTTAGCAGTGGATACAGAGGAAGAGAAGGTAGAGAGGAAGGAGGAAATGAATTGGAAGGATAGGCACCGTCTTATTAGTGTGTTGTAATGTCCCACTCTGTAGATCCAGACCCTCAGTGGACTATGTACACACAAGGTTCTGTACGTCTGTGGAGCGCTGGCGTAAACATGGAGAGGCGAGGGGGGAGAGCGAGCGATTAAGCTGCTTATCCAAGAGACTGTTTATGCTGAAGTCCTGTGACCTTATGAGTTGTGATGGAGACTGTGTGTGTGTCAGGGTTTCCGTTAGGAAAATGTGATGCTGGACATTTGACTGGCAGGGTTTTAATTTACAGGACATTTGAGACCTGTACCGGACCCAACGGCGTGAATCCTTACCGAATTCCGATGCGCACTTTGAAGATGTTAGAATAACTGTCCACATATTTTCCTCAGCCAACAAGACGAGTAATGAACAGCAGAATCACTAGTCTGTCAGTCTACTATCCCCCATAGTAGAAAAGTTTACTTATTCTATTGGTCAGCCTATTCCAGACTGACTCTGGGACAGTTTTGAAATGGTAAATCCCAAATTCATACAACCGGTAGGCCTAGGGTACACAAAATAAAAAAAAACGTTAAAAAGCTATGAGTCTGATGCAACAGATCAGAACATTTAGCTTAAAATGTTGATAAACTATTATTTCTTCACATTATGAGCACAGCAGTGGGTACAAGGCAGTAGGCTATACGCGAATGTTCGGTCCATAATGCAATTAGTGGGAAAACACTGTTTTCAAAAGTGCACCGCTCATGCGAGCGGTTTCTTGTCTGTTAGAAATTTTCAAAGAGGGGAGATCTAAAGATGCAACAACTAGGGTTGCAAATATGACTAGGATTGTGCCTTTGACTACTGGACAATGAAAGAAAGTTGATTTTGAAAACCAATAGAACATGAAAGAAATAGGCTACTGGTTTCAATGGAGAGATGGCATATGGAAGTCTAAAATAATTGCCTCCATGGATATGGTCGGATTTTGCCTAGGCAACTTTGAAGCAAGGTAAGACATGCCTCATAAAATGTTCAGGTTTCAAACAATTAAGTATACGTTTTAAAAATGCATACTGCCTCCAGCTCATTGCAAATTGGTGAGTGACGCACTGATGAAGCCTGCCTTCCGTTGCATTTGAATGGCGAATGGGAAGCGCGCTTCAGTTACCAGTTGAGAAGTAAAAATAGCAGCTATTTTTAATCGTGGCCATCAAAACTGTTTTTAACACGTGATTTGCATTTAGAATTGTTGCGCATTGATTGAGCTTTATAAAAGCACGTCTCACTCCAACAGCAACGAAGGAACTGTTTGAGATGCTGTAACAGCAGCTCTCGTGCTGTCTGACAGATTTTCTGCTCAAAGGCTCTGTATCTGTATGCTTTAATTCCACAAAATTATGCAAATGAACCCATAGATCGATGAGCTTGACTGGTAAAATGTATTTATATCGACTGGTATTATTTTTATTTGAATAGGCTAAAAAGCATTATTTTGCAATGGGATTTTTTAAAATTCTCCCAGACAATTGGCCGGTTGCAATTTTATTTATCGGCTTTTCTATTTTTTTATTGGCCAAAAAACTGCTATTACCTGCTAACTGAAACCGTGGTGAGCGGTCCACTGAGGGGGACGGTGTTGTTTCAGCCTGCAGGCCATCCTGTTTCATTGCTTCAGCCATTGTTCCCGTTTCCTCTGTAAACAATGTGCTGCTCTTTCCCAAACACCGCCACGCAAAGCCCCCCAGGCCTACCCAGGCCTAACCAGGCCTACCCAGGCCCCTGCTCATGTGTTTTCCTCAGTCCATGGAAACACACCGTCTGACTCTGACACTGTGCCATCCTGGTCATGGCCTTAACCCAGGGTCTTCAGGTTCAACTTGGCAAGAGGACAGGATCAGCTGCTTTCCGCTTTTGAAAGGAAAAGAGAGCTGATCCACTGCCGTTCAGAGGTGAGGACAGTCATCCCATCCCCTCCCCACAGCTGCAGGACAGCTGCCCTACCGACAGCCTGAGGCCCTGTTGTGCTCTGACGTCCGCAGGCAACCCCCACCCCAGGCACAGCTCTAGGATATGCTTACCCTCTCCAAGTTAAGGGAAAACACAAACTGACCTGCAATGAGTGTTCTAGGAGCAACTTCATCCAACTTTCCCACACAGGCCTTTCATACACCTGCGCTGAGGAGCGACACTCTGCCGCCCTGCGTCTTAACGTTAATCAGCCTTTCCTCGGAGTCTCACACGCAACGTGCACTGACGCTCTCTCTCTCACACACACACCCCGCAGCCGGTCGCTTTACTGGAGACACAACAATAATTTAAAGCCTTCCTTTCAGATGACCCAGATTAGGGCCTGGTGCTACTACCATGTTCGGTGTTTAGCCTCTGTCTCGTCTGTGTTCAGCTGGAGTGGCTGAAGTTTATTGTTCACTTTTTTGGGAGTATAAGTCTGTGGGTATTCTCTTCATTAGCAAAAGGCTTTTGACCACTGGTTTTTTTAGAGTAACCACAGTCATACTGACTCTCCAGTCTGCTGTAAATCACAAAGCACTGTCCTGTAATCTACGTCTCAGCTCTGTGTGTTTTTTTACGCCCCGTGGCGTCTGGTGACTAACCCAACAGTGGAGTCTTCCTGACTGGGTTAGAGCACAGAGTAACAGGACGTGGGTTTAACCAATCCCTGAGTGTGTCTGTGTGTGGGAAGGAAGCCCTTCGTGCCCTCACACCCTGGCTCAATCTGGAGGCGCGTGCCCCGCGCTGTGCCACTCGCTGACTATCTAGTGCCCGTTGTAAACAACTTATTTATTTATTTTTCATGTTTTTTTTTATTTTATTTTTTTAGGGGGTAGATCAGGTTTAATATTGCAGATAGATTGTAACTTCCATCAATGTAATTGTCTGCATCACTTCCAATCCCCCGTATGTTTTTTTTCTCTCGCAAATATATAAATACATATATATATATATATATACACACACACACAAGTTCCTTACTTTTTCCCCCTTCCACTTTCCTCTTCCATTTTCCATAAACAACGTTTATTAACCCTTGCTTTTTTTTTGTTATTCTCTTGATTGTATCTAAGTACACTGCAATTCAGTTTCACGTATGCCAACGTTTATTTGTGGGGCATGTATGGGTGTGTATGTAAGGGCTAATCAACAAGGGTCTATGCGTTCTATGGAAAATAATGAACGACTGGAGTGGAACAACCTTCCACAGAGTTGCATTATTTTCCAGAGAACGCGTAGAGCCGCGAGTTGATTAGCCCTTTTATACCATGGCTATAATTTAAGACATTTGTCGCTAAAAATGTGTTCAACATCAACTGAAGTAGCTGTAAGTCGCTCTGGATAAGAGCGTCTGCTAAATGACGTAAATGTAAAATGTAAATGTAAAGTAGCTAGCCAGTTTACTAGATAGCTACAGTAGTTGCCTTGGTAACCGAACAGACTTGCTAGTTTAGCTAAACAAACCATCAGTCCTAGCTTTGCTATTATGAAAATCGAATTCAACCATGCCAATAATGTTTTCAATTCGACTTTTGCTTTCAAAAGCAGCTATAACATAGAACATGTAAGAATGAACTATAGCCGTTGAATTCTACCGTGCAAATATACCGTGCGTTATAGGGAAATGATACATGCCATTCAGAAACGAGTATTCAACAATGCCATGGTGTAAAACTGCGTAACGAACAATACTATGAAGAAGTATCTTGTCCAATGCAATGACAGGGCAGTATCCCTGCTGTGCTGTGGGATAGGAGTCAATGATGGGCAGTATCCCTGCTGTGTTGTGGGATAGGAGTCAATGATGGGCAGTATCCCTGCTGTGCTGTGGGATAGGAGTCAATGATGGGCAGTATCCCTGCTGTGCTGTGGGATAGGAGTTCTGCACCATTAGGGTTCCCCCCCTAGAGAAAGGGTGAGGATGAGAGATACAGGATATAGGGTATGGATTAGTTTAAAGTCATGTTTCTGGCTGCTCAAGTTTCCGAAAGTTTCCCCCCCAGTGTGCCTCATTGAGTCACTGCATGCATGGTGTGGGAATCCCTTTGTGCCCTAGTGTGTGTGTGTGTGTGTGTGTGTGTGTGTTTGAGAGAGAAAGAGAATCCCTTTGTGCCCCACCCTCACCCTCTGACTCACTGTAGGCCCTCCACTCCCTTCTGCACCGTCAAGACTCCTTCCTGGACTTTGTATTGTAAACAAACTAGTTTCCCATCCCACGCACTGAGCTGGCAGTAGAATAGATGGATGCATAGATATAACTTTATTACCCTTTAAGGGAACTGGTTGGTCTTGAACATTGAGCACGGTTAAATGCACACAATAATGCGACTATTGTGGATAGTCAGGTTTAATATAAATAGTTCGTTTAAAACGTTTACGTGCTTTGGCAAGAAGAACGGATTTCCCTAATAATCCTGTTTACGTGGACACATCTGAAATCAGGCTACTGGTGGGACGTTGATAAATGCAGAAAAATCGCCAATCAAATCAGAGTTCGTACTTTCAGTTTTTCCAAACTCACTTCACTCGCGCATAAGAGGGAAGCTTGCACTACCCGGTGCTGTCACATGATTGCCTTACCTCCATAACTTGCTACATTTGCACACACTGTACAGTGGGGAAAAAAAGTATTTAGTCAGCCACCAATTGTGCAAGTTCTCCCACTTAAAAAGATGAGAGAGGCCTGTAATTTTCATCATAGGTACACGTCAACTATGACAGGCAAAATGAGGAAAAAAATTCCAGAAAATCACATTGTAGGATTTTTTATGAATTTATTTGTAAATTATGGTGGAAAATAAGTATTTGGTCAATAACAAAAGTTTCTCAATACTTTGTTATATACCCTTTGTTGGCAATGACACATGTCAAACGTTTTCTGTAAGTCTTCACAAGGTTTTCACACACTGTTGCTGGTATTTTGGCCCATTCCTCCATGCAGATCTCCTCTAGAGCAGTGATGTTTTGGGGCTGTCGCTGGGCAACAAGGACTTTCAACTCCCTCCAAAGATTTTCTATGGGGTTGAGATCTGGAGACTGGCTAGGCCACTCCAGGACCTTGAAATGCTTCTTACGAAGCCACTCCTTTGTTGACGGGCGGTGTGTTTGGGATCATTGTCATGCTGAAAGACCCAGCCACGTTTCATCTTCAATGCCCTTGCTGATGGAAGGAGGTTTTCACTCAAAATCTCACAATACATGGCCCCATTCATTCTTTCCTTTACACGGATCAGTCGTCCTGGTCCCTTTGCAGAAAAACAGCCCCAAAGCATGATGTTTCCACCCCCAAGCTTCACAGTAGGTATGGTGTTCTTTGGATGCAACTCGGCATTCTTTGTCCTCCAAACACGACGAGTTGAGTTTTTACCAAAAGTTATATTTTGGTTTCATCTGACCATATGACATTCTCCCAATCCTCTTCTGGATCATCCAAATGCACTCTAGCAAACTTCAGACGGGCCTGGACATGTACTGGCTTAAGCAGGGGGACACGTCTGGCACTGCAGGATTTGAGTCCCTGGCGGCGTAGTGTGTTACTGATGGTAGGCTTTGTTACTTTGGTCCCAGCTCTCTGCAGGTCATTCACTAGGTCCCCCCCCGTGTGGTTCTGGGATTTTTGCTCACCGATCTTGTGATCATTTTGACCCCACGGGGTGAGATCTTGCATGGAGCCCCAGATCGAGGGAGATTATCAGTGGTCTTGTATGTCTTCCATTTCCTAATAATCGCTCCCACAGTTGATTTCTTCAAACCAAGCTGCTTACCTATTGCAGATTCAGTCTTCCCAGCCTGGTGCAGGTCTACAATTTTGTTTCTGGTGTCCTTTGACAGCTCTTTGGTCTTGGCCATAGTGGAGTTTGGAGTGTGACTGTTTGAGGTTGTGGACAGGTGTCTTTTATACTGATAACAAGTTCAAACAGGTGCCATTAATACAGGTAACGAGTGGAGGACAGAGGAGCCTCTTAAAGAAGAAGTTACAGGTCTGTGAGAGCCAGAAATCTTGCTTGTTTGTAGGTGACCAAATACTTATTTTCCACCATGATTTGCAAATAAATTCATAAAAAATCCTACAATGTGATTTTCTGGATTTCTTTTTCTCAATTTGTCTGTCATAGTTGATGTGTACCTATGATGAAAATTACAGGCCTCTCTCATCTTTTTAAGTGGGAGAACTTGCACAATTGGTGGCTGACTAAATACTTTTTTCCCCCACTGTATATATATTTTCTGTTGTATTTTTTTTAACTTTTATGTTTTGTTTTACCCCATATGTAACTCTGTGTTGTTGTTTTTAATCGCACTGCTTTGCTTTATCTTGGCCAGGTCGCAGTTGTAAATGAGAACTGGCTTACCTGGTTAAATAAAGGTGAAATAAAATAAAAAATAAAAAATGTGCAGCGTAAAGACTACTGGAATGGCGATTTTAAACCATGCGTTTTAATCGGCGTACGCTTACTTCCATTATGATCTCGCGCCGATTTTTAAGATAAGCAGAATAAAGTGTTTTACATGACTGATGCCATACCTGGCCTTATGCCATAATCAGTTTAATATCGAATTATTAGTGTGCATGTAAACATACTCATTAAGACTAAATCAAAGTTGTAACTAATCAAGAGCGATGGTTGTAATTAGGGGCTGGGAATAGCCAAGGGACCTCACCATACGATGTTATCATGATGCTTTAGGTGCCGACACGATATGTATTGTGATTCTCACGATTCTATATGTATTGTGATTCTCACGATTCTATATGTATTGTGATTCAGCACTGCTATTTTATTGTGATTTGATGTTCCAAACATATTGCTCACTATGTCTGCTGCAGAGAGACAAGCCATAAGACTCCTGAACAGCTAATCATGGCTACCCGGACTGTTTGCACTGCCCCCCCACCCCATCCTTTTTACGCTGCTGCTACTCTGTTAATTATTTATGCATAGTCACTTTAACTCTACCCACATGTACATATTACCTCAACTACCTCAACTAGCTGGTGCCCCCGCACATTGACTCTGCAACGGTACCCCCCTGTATATATAGCCTCCCTACTGTCACTTTATTTTACTTCTGCTCTTTTTTTTCTCAACACTTTTTTTGTTGTTGTTTTATTTTTACTTTTTTTGTAAAAAATAAATGCACTGTTGGTTAAGGGCTGTAAGTAAGCATTTCACTGTAATGTCTGCACCTGTTGTATTCGGCGCATGTGACCAATAAAATTTGATTTGATTTGAATTAGTTTTGATCAGTCACGGAAATAAGTGTTGATTAGCGCTAGCTCACGCTATCTAGCAAAATCGATACTTGGAGTCAAAGTATCAATAAAACAGAGAGAGAGGGAGAGGGAGCTCTCTGATCTGTAGTAACTCAGTTTTTTGGTTTTTCCCCTGATGTTCTCTCTCTCTCTCTCCATAGTCACGTGGAGAAGATCACCACTTGGCACGACCCTCGGAAGACCATGACGACAGCCATGAACCAGATGAGTCTCCACGCCCCCCCACCCTCTGCCAGCCCACAGCAACGCAACATGGCCCTGTCCCAGCCCAACCTTGGTGAGTCACACACGCACTTGCTCTCACACACACACTCATCCTAACTTTCACACACACACACACACACACCTCACACACACTCATCCTAACTTTCACACACACACACACACACACACACACACACACACACACACTCATCCTAACTTTCACACACACACACACACACTCAACTTTCACACACACACACTCATCCTAACTTTCACACACACACACACACACACACACACACACACACACACACTGATCCTAACTTTCATACATACACACTCATCCTAACGTACACACACTCATCCTAACTTTCACACACACACACACACACACACACACACACACTGATCCTAACTTTCATACACACACACACACACACACACACTG
The DNA here is from genome assembly GCF_020615455.1 of Coregonus clupeaformis. Taxonomy (NCBI): domain Eukaryota; kingdom Metazoa; phylum Chordata; class Actinopteri; order Salmoniformes; family Salmonidae; genus Coregonus; species Coregonus clupeaformis. Next base: position 22,436,409 of record NC_059211.1, on the reverse strand, counting down.
ATCCTAACTTTCATACACACACACACACACACACACACACCGACCCAACCACTGTGAGTAAGTAGCCTACCCAACCACTGTGAGTAAGTAGCCTACCCAACCACTGTGAGTAAGTAGCCTACCCAACCACTGTGAGTAAGTAGCCTACCCAACCACTCCTGACTCATCTGTGTTTACACATCCCCATGGTAGGCCACAGTCCTTGACTACTATCACTCACACCAATGATATCTTTCACCCTGGGGACTCCACAATAACACACACACACAGTCCTTACCAGCTACCATGATAACTCCACAAAGCCTGGTAGAGTGTATGTGAACCAACCAGAAGCCAGGAAGCCTGTTGCCAGAGAGAGGCATGTTGTTGTGGAGATAAAAGGAAGCTCTCCCCACCCTTTTATGCTCCACTTAGTCTGACAGAGCCTGACTGCTCTTTCATAACACAGATTCGCATTGACTGGTGAATCTAATTCACATTAGCGATAGCGTAGCATTGACTGCGTATTCTCATCCGCGTTAGCCTAGCTAGCACCTATAATAGACCCAGCTAAGCCATCTGACAGCCACCATGAGTCAGCCTGCAGAACATCAACCCTCTGCCACTCCACTGCTGGAGACAGGCCAATGGGAACTGCGCTCTAAAGGGACAGGCCAATGGGAACCTCGCTCTAAAGGGACAGGCCAATGGGAACTGCTCTCTAAAGGGACAGGCCAATGGGAACATCTCTCTAAAGCAGGAGTGTCAAACTCAACTCCTGGAAGGCCTCCTGTTTTTGTTACTTGTTCTTTGTTCTACAGACAACATGCCAGGAAGAACAAATCTTTTGAGTTGAGATATTGTGATTGTATTTAGAGGTTGGACTGTTTGTACTAAAAACAAATGCAATGAAGCCAGCTTTTAGTACAGCAAATCACTAGGGAAAGGGGGATACCTAGTCAGTTGTACCACTGAATGCATTCAACTGAAATGTCTTCCGCATTTAACCCAACCCCTCTGAATCAGAGAGGTGCGGGGGGCTGCCTTAATCGACATCCACGTCGTCGGCACCCGGGGAACAGTGGGTTAACTGCCTTGCTCAGGGGCAGACCGACAGATTTTTACCTTGTCAGCTCGGTGATTCGATCCAGCAACCTTTGGGTTACTGCTCCAATGCTCCTACCCGCCAGGCTACCTGCCGACCCACTACTGGGTCTGTGTGTGCACCTTGTTTGACCAGGTGCAACTGGAGCGTGATGGGGGGAGTGGGCAATGGAGGGGAGGGGGAGAGAGTGGGGTGGGAGGGGGGGGGGAGAGAGTGGGCGGTGGAGGGGAGGGGAGAGTGTGGTGGAGAGAGTGGGCAGGGGAGGGGAGGGAGAGGGGAGGGGGAGAGGGAGGGGGGAGAGAGTGGGCGGTGGGGAGGGGGAGAGAGTGGGCGGTGGAGGGGAGGGGGAGAGAGTGGGGTGGGAGGGGAGGGGGGAGAGTGGGCGGGGGAGGGGAGGGGGGAGAGTGGTCGGTGGAGAGAGTGGGCAGGGGAGGGGAGGGTGGAGAGAGAGGAGGAGGGGGAGAGTGGGAGGGGGAGAGAGGAGGGGGAGGGGAGGGGGGAGAGAGTGGGCGGGGGAGGGAGGGGGAGAGAGTGGGCGGTGGAGGGGAGGGGAGAGAGTGGGCAGGGGAGGGGGGGGAGGGGGGAGAGTGGGCGGTGTAGCGGTGGGGGGAGAGTGGGCGGTGGAGGGGAAGGGGGGAGTGGCTGGGACAGAGAGGGGGGGTCTGTATGTGTGGCCCAGTATATGCGTGTCAGTATGAGTGTATGAATGGAGTCTCTCATCCTGAATAATTGTATGTACACCGCCCCACTCGACTTGTTCAAATGCCATTGGGATGTTTTTCTCCTGTATCTACTCCCTACCAAAACCAACTCTGTGGCCTTGTGGTTAATGTCCGCCCTAAGATTGGAAGGTTGGAAGTTTGATCCCCGGCGGAGTCATACTAAAGACTGTAAAAATGGGACCTGATGCGTCTCTGCTTGGCACTCCGCATTAAGGAGAGAGATTGGGGGTATGACCCTGGGATAGACGTCCTGTTCAGGGGGTGTACTTGTACAGTGCCTTGCAAAAGTATTCATCCCCCTTGGAGTTTTTCCTATTTTGTTGCATTACAACCTGTAATTTAAATTGATTTTTATTTGGATTTCATGTGATGGACATACACAAAATAGTCCAAATTCTAAAAAATAAATAACTGAAAAGTGGTGCGTGCATATGTATTCACCCCCTTTGCTATGAAGCCCCTAAATAAGATCTGGTGCAACCAATTACCTTCAGAAGTCACATAATTAGTTAGATTGCATACAGGTGGACTTTATTTAAGTGTCACATGATCTCAGTATGTATATATACACCTGTTCTGAAAGGCCCCAGAGTCTGCAACACCACTAAGCAAGGGGCACCACCAAGCAAGCGGCACCATGAAGACCAAGGAGCTCTCCAAACAGGTCAGGGACAAAGTTGTGGAGAAGTACAGATCAGGGTTGGGTTATAAAAAAATATCAGAAACTTTGAACATCCCACGGAGCACCATTTAAATCCATTATTAAAAAATTGAAAGAATATGGCACCACAACAAACCTGCCAAGAGAGGGCCTCCCACCAAAACTCACGGACCAGGCAAGGAGGGCATTAATCAGAGGCAACAAAGAGACCAAAAATAACCCTGAAGGAGCTGCAAAGCTCCACAGCGGAGATTGGTGTATCTGTCCATAGGACCACTTTAAGCCGCACACTCCACAGAGCTGGGCTTTAAGGAAGAGTGGCCAGAAAAAAGCCATTGCTTAAAGAAAAGAATAAGCAAACACGCTTGGTGTTCGCCAAAAGGCATGTGGGAGACTCCCCAAACATATGGAAGAAGGTACTCTGGTCAGATGAGACTAAAATTGAGCTTTTTGGCCATCAAGGAATACGCTATGTCTGGCGCAAACCCAACACCTCTCATCACCCCGAGAACACCATCCCACAGTGAAGCATGGTGGTGAGAATATTCCATCACGGCACACCAATCTTACTCAGAAACGTAACTTCTTGCAACATTCCCATGAAACGTGTCTAGAACATTTATCTTATACTCTGAGAACATGGCAACCATGTTTGGTGTGGCGTTGATGGAATATTCTCCTAACCCTCAGAAAACTGGACACATGAATAGTCTTGCTACGTCCAATGTAGTTAGAGTCCGACTGATGTGGGCTTTTTGGGTCCAATACCGAATATTTTTTTTTGGGGGGGAAACTTACCGATGCCGATATATCTGCAGATATATACTGTTTTACAGCGGGGAAATTAAAGTGTCACTTTTCTACACTGAGTTCTCATAAATTGTCATTCCAAAGAGCAATTGTCCAAGAAAGTAAAACTGACTATCCTACCGATCCTTGACTTCGGCGATGTCATTTACAAAATAGCCTCCAACACTCTACTCAGCAAATTGGATGTAGTCTATCACAGTGCCATCCGTTTTGTCTCCAAAGCCCCATACGCTACCCACCACTGTGACCTGTACGCTCTTGTTGGCTGGTCCTCACTACATGTTCGTCGTCAAACCCACTGGCTCCAGGCCATCTATAAATCACTGCTAGGCAAATCCCCGCCTTATCTTAGCTCATTGGTCACCATAGCAGCACCCACCCGTAGTCTGCGCTCCAGCAGGTATATCTCACTGGTCATTCCCAAAGCCAACACCTCCTTTGGCCGCCATTCCTTCCAGTTCTCTGCTGCCAATGACTGGAACGAATTGCAAAAATCTCTGAAGCTGGAGACTCTTATCTCCCTCACTAACTTTAAGCATCAGTTGTCAGAGCACCTTACCGATCACTGCACCTGTACACAGCCCATCTGAAATTAGCCCACCCAACTACCTCATCCCTATATTGTTATTTATTTTGCTCTTTTGCACCCCAGTATCTCTATTTGCACATAATCTCTTGCACATCTAGCATTCCAGTGTTAATACTATTGTAATTATTTTGCACTATAGCCTATTTATTGCCTTACCTCCATAACTTGCTACATTTGCACACACTGTATACAGTGGGGAAAAAAAGTATTTAGTCAGCCACCAATTGTGCAAGTTCTCCCACTTAAAAAGATGAGAGAGGCCTGTAATTTTCATCATAGGTACACCTCAACTATGACAGACAAATTGAGAAAAAGAAATCCAGAAAATCACATTGTAGGTTTTTTTATGAATTTATTTGCAAATTATGGTGGAAAATAAGTATTTGGTCACCTACAAACAAGCAAGATTTCAGGCTCTCACAGACCTGTAACTTCTTCTTTAAGAGGCTCCTCTGTCCTCCACTCGTTACCTGTATTAATGGCACCTGTTTGAACTTGTTATCAGTATAAAAGGCACCTGTCCACAACCTCAAACAGTCACACTCCAAACTCCACTATGGCCAAGACCAAAGAGCTGTCAAAGGACACCAGAAACAAAATTGTAGGCCTGCACCAGGCTGGGAAGACTGAATCTGCAATAGGTAAGCAGCTTGGTTTGAAGAAATCAACTGTGGGAGCAATTATTAGGAAATGGAAGACATACAAGACCACTGATAATCTCCCTCGATCTGGGGCTCCACGCAAGATCTCACCCCGTGGGGTCAAAATGATCACAAGAACGGTGAGCAAAAATCCCAGAACCACACGGGGGACCTAGTGAATGACCTGCAGAGAGCTGGGACCAAAGTAACAAAGCCTACCATCAGTAACACACTACGCCGCCAGGGACTCAAATCCTGCAGTGCAAGACGTGTCCCCCTGCTTAAGCCAGTACATGTCCAGGCCCGTCTGAAGTTTGCTAGAGTGCATTTGGATGATCCAGAAGAGGATTGGGAGAATGTCATATGAAACCAAAATATAACTTTTGGTAAAAACTCAATTCGTCGTGTTTGGAGGACAAATAATGCTGAGTTGCATCCAAAGAACACCATACCTACTGTGAAGCATGGGGGTGGAAACATCATGCTTTGGGGCTGTTTTTCTGCAAAGGGACCAGGACGACTGATCCGTGTAAAGGAAAGAATGAATGGGGCCATGTATCGTGAGATTTTGAGTGAAAACCTCCTTCCGTCAGCAAGGGCATTGAAGATGAAACGTGGCTGGGTCTTTCAGCATGACAATGATCCCAAACACACCGCCCGGGCAACGAAGGAGTGGCTTCGTACGAAGCATTTCAAGGTCCTGGAGTGGCCTAGCCAGTCTCCAGATCTCAACCCCATAGAAAATCTTTGGAGGGAGTTGAAAGTCTGTGTTGCCCAGCGACAGCCCCAAAACATCACTGCTCTAGAGGAGATCTGCATGGAGGAATGGGCCAAAATACCAGCAACAGTGTGTGACAACCTTGTGAAGACTTACAGAAAACGTTTGACCTGTGTCATTGCCAACAAAGGGTATATAACAAAGTATTGAGAAACTTTTGTTATTGACCAAATACATATTTTCCACCATAATTTGCAAATAAATTCATAAAAAATCCTACAATGTGATTTTCTGGATTTTTGTTCCTCATTTTGTCTGTCCTAGTTGACTTGTTCCTATGATGAAAATTACAGGCCTCTCTCATCTTTTTAAGTGGGAGAACTTGCACAATTGGTGGCTGACTAAATACTTTTTTCCCCACTGTATATATTTTCTGTTGTATTTTTGACTTTATGGTTTTTTACCCCATATGTAACTCTGTGTTGTTGTTGTTTTTATCGCACTGCTTTGCTTTGTCTTGGCCAGGTCGCAGTTGTAAATGAGAACTTGTTCTCAACTGGCTTACCTGGTTAAATAAAGGTGAAATAAAAAATAAATAAAAATAAAATATGCTTCAGATGTTGATCTTCTTACATTGTGACATCATCATCATGACAATGTTCCGATATTCTCTTTTTTTTCTTCCTATTTATTGAATGTCGGTTATCGTGGAATTATCATCCGATACCGATATAGCGGTAAAAGGCCAGAATGTCTAGAACATGAATATTGGATATTCTGAGAACATGGTAACCACGTTCTGGGTAAATTATGTTTGACATTAAGGGAATGTTCTCCTAACTCAAACCCCAAAACATGCTAAATATGTTCTCAGGAGGTTTTTGCTAACATGTACATAGAATGTTCCCATAACTAACGGAAAACTGGACACTCAAACATCAGAGGAACATTACGGGAACATTACAAAATGTTCTCTCTCCCTAGAATTGTTAGCTGGGTTCCCGCCATCTCTCCCTCCCTCCCCCTCTCTGTACAGTTCCCCTCCTCTCTCCGGCTTGGACAATGCTGGCAGATCCCCAGTCTTTGTTGAAGAGGAGGGGAACTGTACAGAGAGGGGGAGGGAACTCTCTCTCTGCCTTTCTTGTCCTGATGGATGTTTTCCATCGCTTTGTTCTCTTCTCTCCCCTTCTCTCCCCTCCCCTCCCCTCTTCAACTCTCTTCCCTCTTTTCCGCTCTGCTCTGCTGTAGGGTTTGAACAGACAGGTCTATGGTTTCCAGTTAGAGGTCTTGATCTCATACTGTAGATCAGTGGTTCCCAACCTTTTTTGGTTACTGTACCACCAACTGAATTTAGCGCTGCCCGGAGTACCCCTGACGTACCCCCTCGTGTATTTTACCAGTAGCCCTATGGTCTCATGAGTTCTCAAGTACCCCATGTGGATGGGCCGAGTACCCCCAGAGGTCCTAGTACCCCTGGTTGGGAACCACTGCTGTATATTTGTATTTATTATTGATCCCCATTAGCTGCTGCCAAGGCAGCAGCTACTCTTCCTGGGGTCCAGCAAAATTAAGGCAGTTATACATTTAAAAAACATTACAATACATTCAACACCTGCCTTGTTGATAGAGCTGTTAAGAATGCAGTGCAGCGCTTTATTATAGACAGACTTCTCCCCATCCTAGCTACTGTTGTATCAATATGTTTTGACCATAACAATTTACAATCCAGGGTTACTCCAAGCAGTTTAGTCTCCTCAACTTGCTCAATTTCCACATTATTCATTACAAGATTTAGTTGAGGTTTAAGGTTTAGTGAATGATTTGTCCCAAATACAATGCTTTTAGTTTTGGAAATATTTAGGAAAAACGTATTCCTTGCCACCCATTCTGAAACTAACTGCAGCTCTTTGTTAAGTGTTGCTGTCATTTCAGTCGCTGTGGTAGCTGACGTGTATAGTGTTAAGTCATCCGCATACATAGTTAATAGTAAAGATTGAAAAAAGTAAGGGTCCTAGGCTGCTGCCCTGGGGAATTCCTGATTCTACCTGGATTTTGTTGGAGAGGCTTCCATTAAAGAACACACTCTGTGTTCTGTTAGACAGGTAACTCTTTATCCACAATATAGCAGGGAGTGCAAAACCATAACACAGACATTTTTCCAGCAACAGACTATGATCGATAATGTCAAATTCCGCACTCAAGTCTAACAAAACAGCCCCCACAATATTTGTATCATCATTTTCTCCCAGCCAATCATCAGTCATTTGTGTAAGTGCTGTGCTTGTTGAATTTCCTTACCTATAAGCGTGCTGAAAGTCTGTTGTCAATTTGTTTTCTGTAAAATAGCATTGTATCTGGTCAAACACCATTTTTTCTAAAACTTTACTAAGGGTTGGTAACAGGCTGATTGGTGTGCTATTTGAGCCAGTTAAGGGGGCTTTACTATTCTTAGGTAGGGGAATAACTTTAGCTTCCCTCCAGGCCTGAGGACACACTTTCTAGTAGGCTTAAATTGAAGATGTGGCAAATAGGAGTGGCAATATCGTCCGCTATTATCCTCTGTAATTTTCCATCCAAGTTGTCAGACCCCGGTGGCTTGTCATTGTTGATAGACAACCATTTTTTCACCTCTTCCACACTTACTTTAACAGAATTCAAAATTACAATGCTTGTCTTTCATAATTTGGTCAGATATACTTGGATGTGTAGTGTCAGCATTTGTTGCTGGCATGTCATGCCTAAGTTAGCTAATCTTGCCAATGAAAAAATCATTAAAGTACTTGGCAATATCAGTGGGTTTTGTGATGAATGAGCCATCTGATTCAATGAATGGTGGAGCGGAGTTTGCCTTTTTGCCCAACATGCATTTAAGGTGCTCCAAAGCTTTTACTATCATTCTTTGTCATTTGTCTTTGTTTCATAGTGTAGTTTCTTCTTCTTTTTATTTAGTTTAGTCACATGATTTTTCAATTTGTAGTATGTTTGCCAATCGGTTGTACAGCCAGACTTATTTGCCATCTCTTTTTCCAGGTTGCAGGCACTGGTTACAGTTTGAAACTTGCTCTTGAGTGGGCAGCCTGATGAAAGCCAGTCAATATTTAAATCACCCAGAAAGTATAGCTCTCTATTGATATCACATACATTATCAAGCATTTCACACATGTTATCCTGATACTGACTGTTAGCACTTGGTGGTCTATAGCAGCTTCCCACCAGAATGGGCTTTAGGTGAGGCAGATGAACCTGTAGCCATATTACTTCAACAGTATTTAACATGAGATCCTCTCTCTAAGCTTTACAGGAATGTGGTTCTGAATATAGACAGCCACACCTCCACCTTTTGGCATTTCTCTTTTCTGTACATCTTATAACCATGTACTGCTGCCATTGTATCATCAACGGTATTATCTAAGTGAGTTTCAGAGATTGTCAGAATATGAATGTCATCTGTTACTGGCAAATTATTGATTTCATGAACCTTGTTTCTTAAGCTACATATGTTAACGTGGGCTATTTTTTTACACTTTTCTTGGAAGCTTGATTGTTTTTCTTGCTTTACTGGGAAGCTTAGCAGAGGTAGACATGCTTGGGTTCTTTTTATTAGTGCAGGGTAAACTGCACACAGTGGACTTCCTGGTTGGGCACACCACCTCAGTGCTAACAGTATAACTCTGGTTCATAGGCATATGATTACTGATTAGATCATGCTGTGTCTACTCCCTGAGGAGTTTTGTGATTCTGGTATCTAGAGTTATCATCACTAATCCTGGTCCTGGAGAGTTGATGGTGTGCAGGCTTTTGTTTCAGACCTGCACTAAAACACCTGATTTTTAAGATATGTACTTCACTGTAAATTAACTTACAGAGAACAGAAAAGTGTCTGTTCACAACCCAACTCCCAGGACACACAACTAATCAACTTGTATTAAAGACTGTAGCAACCTGTATCTCTCCATTACCAAGGCTGATGATGACCACTGTCCCTGTAGTTCTACAATAGATTCAGTGGAATTTCCCATCCCTTAGCCCTGTGTTCTATCTCCCATGGCAACCCAGTGAGTGACCCCTGACCCCACTCGGTGGTGACTCAGCCGTTCTCATATTTAGCTCTAGTCATGACTCCACTTATCTCCACTGTTAGCCATGTTGACTCATCAGTCTTGAGAAGCTCTCTACTCCACTTCAACTCTTTTGACTGTATTCTTAGTCCAATCACCTGATGGAACAAAAAGGTAAATGTAAGGTCAGTGACTGAGGAACAAACGTTGAAGGTTAATCAGTTAGACCCTGTTTCTGTTCCAAATTCCAAAGAATTCAAATCACCCAAAACTTGTGTTGTCCATTCAAATTTAGATTACTGTGAAATGTGGTTCCAAGGAACTGTATCAGTCAGCCATGGAAAAGGTATGGCCATAGAATTAGGAATTACAATACTAGTAATTTAATACGATCTCTATGGGTATGGCATGGTAAAGGTGAAGAGCTCTGGCTGACGTGGTGTTGCTGCTGCTTGTGAACAGGGGAACTGCCTGATGGCTGGGAGCAGGCTGAAAATCCTCAGGGAGAAACCTACTTCATAGACCACAAAACAGAACGAATGTCCTGGTTCGACCCGCGTGTGGACGCTCACCTCAGTAAGTAACCTCTGGACCGCAAGCGGACCGCAAATCCTCCCCCCCTCCAAATCGCTACCTGTGCAACCCTCCAACCAATCAACTCCCTTCACCCCTAAAGTCCCCTGATCACTCACTAGCACTGCACTAATCAAACTGTACACCTTGATCTCTCATACCTGACCCTTGACCCTGTGCCCCCTTAGGGGCAGAGCTCTCATACCTGACCCGTGACCCTGTGCCCCCTTAGGGGCAGAGCTCTCATACCTGACCCGTGACCCTGTGCCCCCTTAGGGGCAGAGCTCTCATACCTGACCCTTGACCCTGTGCCCCCTTAGGGGCAGAGCTCTCATACCTGACCCTTGACCCTGTGCCCCCTTAGGGGCAGAGCTCTCATACCTGACCCGTGACCCTGTGCCCCCTTAGGGGCAGAGCTCTCATACCTGACCCTTGACCCTGTGCCCCCTTAGGGGCAGAGCTCTCATACCTGACCCGTGACCCTGTGCCCCCTTAGGGGCAGAGCTCTCATACCTGACCCTTGACCCTGTGCCCCCTTAGGGGCAGAGCTCTCATACCTGACCCGTGACCCTGTGCCCCCTTAGGGGCAGAGCTCTCATACCTGACCCTTGACCCTGTGCCCCCTTAGGGGCAGAGCTCTCATACCTGACCCTTGACCCTGTGCCCCCTTAGGGGCAGAGCTTTGCCTGTGAGAAGCTACAGTGCCTTCAAAAAGTATTCATACCCCTTGACTTATTCCACGTTTTGTGTTACAGCCTGAATTCAAAATGGATTTAATGTTTTTCTCACCCATCTACACACAATACCCCATAATGACAAAGCGAAAACATGTTTTTAGACATTTTTGCAAATTTATTGAAAATGAAATACAGAAAAATCTAATGTATGTAAGTATTCACATCCCTGAGTCAATACATGTCAGAATCACCTTTGGCAGTGATTACAGCTGAGAGTCTTTCTGGGTAAATCTCTAAGAGCTTTCCACACCTGGATTGAACAATATTTGCACTTCTTGCCATAGATTTTCAAGCAGTTTTAAGTCAAAACTTTAACTAGGCCACTCAGGAACGTCGTCTTGGTAAGCAACTCCAGTGTAGATTTGGCCTTGTGTTTTAGGTTACTGTCCTGCTGAAAGGTGAAGTGTCCAAGTGTCTGTTGGAAAGCAGACTGAACCAGGCTTTCCTCAAGGATTTTGCCTGTGCTTAGCTCTATTCCGTTTCTTTTTATCCAAAAAAAAGTCCCCTAGTTCTTGACAATGACAAGCATACCCATAACATGATGCAGCCACCACCATGCTTGAAAATACACTGTACAAAATTATAAACGTAACATGTAAAGCAGGGCTGCCCAAGCCTCTTCCTGGAGATCAACCGTCCTGTGGGTTTTCAGTCCAACCCTAATTTAACACACCTGATTCTACTTATTAGCTGCTCAACAAGACCTTAACTAGCTGAATCAGATGCGCTAAATTAGGGTTGGACTGAAAACCTACAGGACAGTAGATCTCCAGGAAGAGTGTTGGGCAGCCCTGATGTAAAGTGTTGGTCCCATGTTTCATGAGCTGAAATAAAAGATCCCAGACATTTTCCATACACACAAAAAGCTTATTTCGCTCCAATTTTGCTAGTGAGCATTTCTCCTTTGCCAAGATAATCCATCCACCTGACAGGTGTGGCATATCAAGAAGCTGATTATACAGCATGATCATTACACAGGTGCACCTTGTGCTGGGGACAATAAAAGGCCACTTTTTTTAGATGTGCTGTTTTGTCACACAACACAATGCCACAGATGTCTCAAGTTTTGAGGGAGTGTGCAATTGGCATGCAGGAATGTCCACCAGAGCTGTTGCTAGAGAATTGAATGTTAATTTCTCTACCATAAGCCGCCTCCAACGTCGTTTTAGAGAATTTGGCAGTACGTCCAACCGGCCTTACAACCGCAGAACACGTGTAACCATTCCAGCCCAGGACCTCCACATCCGGCTTCTTCACCTGCGGGATCGTCTGAGACCAGCCACCCGGACAGCTGATGAAACCGAGGAGTATTTCTCTCTGTAATCAAAAAACAAAAACATAATTCCACTTTGACTTGATGGGTATTGTGTGGAGGCCAGTGACACACCATCGCAATTTAATCAATTTTTATTACATTTCTTTTACATTTTAGTCATTTAGCAGACACTCTTATCCAGAGCGACTTACAGTTAGTGAGTGCATACATTTTTTTTATTTTCATACTGGCCCCCCGAGGGAATCGAACCCACAACCCTGGCATTGCAAACGCCATGCTCTACCAACTGAGCTACACGGGATTATTCAGGCTGTAACACAACAAAATGTGGAAAAAGTCAAGGGGTGTGAACACTTTCTGAAGGCACCGTAGTAGCTGGAGGAATGCTTGGCTTGGACAACAGCTGGATGGAGCTGAACCTGGGTTTCAGTGGTGATATCTGAGTATCGCCTAGAAACCCAATCACATGCCCGTCTCTAGATGCCAAGTATGATTCTAATAACCAATGAGGGTGCCAAGTCTGATTCAGAAAGCCAATGAAAATTACCAATGATTCTCCTGATTCCTAAATGTGATAGGGTCACTTTCTGCCTTGACAGTGCTCTCGTAGCCTTCCCTGCACGATTGATTTATTGTGTGTGTGGGTGTTTGACATATGCGTCTGTGTGCTTGTATTTGAACTAAAGTCTGTTTTAGTTTATCAGTGTTTTAGTAAGTGATGTGAGGGAAATAGTGAGAGGTATATCTGAGGTGTGTTTATGCGAGGTATGTGTATGATTTGGATTTGGTGTGCCGATAAAGTGTGTGTGTGTGAGATGGCGAGAACCAGGAGGGTAGACCATTAGCTCTGGTCAGTCTCAGCAGCACCACCAGTTGGACTACTAATGGGGTCTCCCAGGGCTGATGACAGGGGTCTGATGACAGGGGCCAGGCCAGGGGTCTGATGACAGGGGCCTCTCAGGTCTGATAACGGGGCCATGATTAGGGGTCTGATGACGGGGGCAAGGCCAGGGGTCTGATAACGGGGGCCAGGCCAGGGGTCTGATGACAGGGGCCTCTCAGGTCTGATAACGGGGCCATGATTAGGGGTCTGATGACGGGGGCCAGGCCAGGGGTCTGATGACGGGGGCCAAGCCAGGGGTCTGATGACGGGGGCCAGGGCAGGGGTCTGATAACGGGGGCCAGGCCAGGTGTCTGATGACGGGGGCCAGGCCAGGGGTCTGATGACGGGGGCCAGGCCAGGGGTCTGATGACGGGGGCCAGGCCAGGGGTCTGATGACGGGGGCCAGGCCAGGGGTCTGATGACGGGGGCCAGGCCAGGGGTCTGATGACGGGGGCAAGGCCAGGGGTCTGATAACGGGGGCCAGGCCAGGGGTCTGATAACGGGGGCCAAGCCAGGGGTCTGATAACGGGGGCCAGGCCAGGGGTCTGATGACCGGGGGCCAGGCCAGGGGGTCTGATGACGGGGGCCAGGCCAGGGGTCTGATGACGGGGGGCCAGGCCAGGGTCTGATGACGGGGCCAGGCCAGGGGTCTGATGACGGGGGCCAGGCCAGGGGTCTGATGACGGGGGCAAGGCCAGGGGTCTGATAACGGGGGCCAGGCCAGGGGTCTGATAACGGGGCCAGGCCAGGAGGGGTCTGATGACGGGGGCCAGGCCAGGAGGGGTCTGATGACGGGGGCCAGGCCAGGAGGGGTCTGATGACGGGGGCCAGGCCAGGAGGGGTCTGATGACGGGGGCCAGGCCAGGAGGGGTCTGATGACGGGGGCCAGGCCAGGAGGGGTCTGATGACGGGGGGCCAGGCCAGGAGGGGTCTGATGACGGGGGCCAGGCCAGGGTCTGATGACGGGGCCAGGCCAGGAGGGTTCTGATGACGGGGGCCAGGCCAGGAGGGGTCTGATGACGGGGGCCAGGCCAGGAGGGGTCTGATGACGGGGCCAGGCCAGGAGGGGTCTGATGACGGGGGCCAGGCCAGGAGGGGTCTGATGACGGGGGCCAGGCCAGGAGGGGTCTGATGACGGGGGCCAGGCCAGGAGGGGTCTGATGACTGGGGCCAGGGCTGATAAGACAGGGAAGGGTCAAGGGAGCCTCTCTCCTCTCGTCACGTTCCCCAGTTCCTCACTCATTATCTGGGTTATCTGTGGAGCTCCATCTCGCCACAAAACCCTGTCAGGTCCCTAGAGAGATGTGGTAAGAGACTGACTCAGGCAAAACTGCAGAGGAGAATTAAGTGGTGTTTAAGTGGTATCAGATTAAAACATGTGAATTGTTTTCTGCCTATAGACTGGTTTAAACCACGAGGAGAGAAACTGATCATAGGGCCCTATAAAATCTGTTTACATTTTTTGCCTAATTTCGTTCAGTTTTCCTGCATTGCCTCTTCAGAAAGTTGAAGGGAAAATACGAATCCTGATGCATTATTTCTTATGATATTCTTGGGCATATTAATACATATTCCAATAAGTTCAATACGTTTTTGGAATTTTTTTGGATTCTGTGATTCCGTCCGTTCTCCACATCACAGATTTGATAGGGCCCTTATATATGTTACCCTTGACAAAAACTCCTTTGAAGAATATAGAAAACATTAACTTACAGTTCAGTGTCTTTAGTTAATACTGACCTTAAATTATTATGCCTTTTTACAAGAGTTTTAGGCCAGACTTGTGACTCCCTCGCTCCCCCAGCCAGTCGCCCAAACGGGGGTCCTGTTGCACAAGAGGCTGTCTTCGGAGACTGCCTGTGCGTGAGAAGAGAGTGTGAGCGCTTCTGCCTCCCTGGCCCCCGACCACTGTCCACACACACACACACACACACATATGCATACACACACACACACACACAAATGCATGCACACACACACACACATGCATGCACACACACACACACACACACACACATATGCATGCACACACACACACATATGCATGCACACACACACACATATGCATGCACACACACACATATGCACGCACACACACACACATGCACGCGCACACACACACATATGCATGCACACACACACACACACACACACTCTGTCCCCCTTACATGCGTCACTTTCACATTAACTCCCTCAGTTCTCTTATCAAATGTAACACACACTGACAGACATTAACTGGTGGAGTGTGTGTTAAGGAGCTCTTGTTTGGAACAGGGGATGGTGGAGGTTTTAATGCGTTGCATATTTTCGAGAG
Source organism: Coregonus clupeaformis (assembly GCF_020615455.1). Taxonomy (NCBI): domain Eukaryota; kingdom Metazoa; phylum Chordata; class Actinopteri; order Salmoniformes; family Salmonidae; genus Coregonus; species Coregonus clupeaformis. The sequence goes on along the minus strand of NC_059211.1, from coordinate 22,421,343 downwards.
TGGAAGCGTTTCTCTGTTTTTCCACCGTTTTTTTTTTTTTTTTGCTGACCCTGTTGGACAGCTGTTTCTGGGAAGTAAACGAAACAAGAAGGTCTTTGTTGGCAGAGCAGCCCCACTAAGACGAAGTACTTACTGGCTCCCCCCTTTTCCTGCTCTCTCTCTCTCTCTCTCTCTCTCTCTCTCTCTCTCTCTCTCTCTCTCTCTCTCTCTCTCTCTCTCTCTCTCTCTCTCTCTCTCTCTCTCTCTCTCTCTCTCTCTCTCTCTCTCTCTCTCTCTCTCTCTCTCTCTCTCTCTCTCTCTCTCCTCTTCCCTTTTTAATGTTGCTCTTTCTCTTACCCCAACTTCTCTCTCTCTCTGCTGATATGGTGGCTGGGAGCTGTGAGGTGGTGCTGGCGCGTCGTCTTGTTGCCCTAATCTATCTGATCATGTGTTTTCCATCATGGTAGTCGGTCGGTGTGACACCCGGTGCTAGCCTGGAAGAGGAGGGTGGGGAGACGGAGAGAGGAAGTCGTGGAGAGGTTAGAGAGGGTGGGGAGACGGAGAGAGGAAGTCGTGGAGAGGTTAGAGAGGGTGGGGAGACGGAGAGAGGAAGTCGTGGAGAGGTTAGAGAGGGTGGGGAGACGGAGAGAGGAAGTCGTGGAGAGGTTAGGAGAGGGTGGGGAGACGGAGAGAGGAAGTCGTGGAGAGGTTAGAGAGGGTGGGGAGACGGAGAGAGGAAGTCGTGGAGAGGTTAGAGAGGGTGGGGAGACGGAGAGAGGAAGTCGTGGAGAGGTTAGAGAGGGTGGGGAGACGGAGAGAGGAAGTCGTGGAGAGGTTAGAGAGGGTGGGGAGACGGAGAGAGGAAGTCGTGGAGAGGGTGGGGAGACGGAGAGAGGAAGTCGTGGAGAGGGTGGGGAGACGGAGAGAGGAAGTCGTGGAGAGGGTGGGGAGACGGAGAGAGGAAGTCGTGGAGAGGTTAGAGAGGGTGGGGAGACGGAGAGAGGAAGTCGTGGAGAGGTTAGAGAGGGTGGGGAGACGGAGAGAGGAAGTCGTGGAGACGGAGAGAGGAAGTCGTGGGGAGACGGAGAGAGGAAGTCGTGGGGAGACGGAGAGAGGAAGTCGTGGAGAGGGTGGGGGGAGACGGAGAGAGGAAGTCGTGGAGAGGGTGGGGAGACGGAGAGAGGAAGTCGTGGAGAGGGTGGGGAGACGGAGAGAGGAAGTCGTGGAGAGGTTAGAGAGGAAGTCGTGGGGAGAGAGGTGGAGGAGAAGAGTGAGGGAGGGAGAGAAGAGGAGGGGGGGGGGGGAACAGGAGACTATAGAGGAGTGTTATTTTACTTATGGCTAAGGCTGTGTGGAGCACATCTGGCCAGACTGCGGTCTGTTTTCTGCAGGCCCAAACTGCACTCTCTGACAGGGTGTGTCCTGCCATGTCCCAGAACCGATCCTAAAGATGCTGCTCCGTGTGTTTCTGTGTGCAGTTGCATGCATGCCATCCGTCTGTTTGGCCCCTATCCAAACCCAGTGCCTCTACTCGGGCTATTTGGTTTTATAAAAACAAGGAATAATTCCATATTCCCATCATGTAATGAACTCTAGCCCAGGCCTCTTAATTGCTGTAAACGTAATCTATTGGATATGTTTGAATATCTAATGGTGGTTTCCTGTGCAGGTTGACATTTATTGGGATGAGTCTTGTTCTACAGGCAGAACTGAGCGATTTACGCTAGGTGGGCCAGCTGCAAAGTCAAAATTGGCTATATTGTAAAAATTCATGAAAACAAACATTTGCATGTTTGTTAGGCAGTGTGGTTAAGGTTAGGTTTAAAATCAGAATTTTTTTTTTTGTTGCTTTGTGGCTGTGCCAGCCTAGTGACCGCTCTGCAGAGCTTCCTCCAGAATAACCTGCGTTTCCTGTCTGCCTCCTTGACCAAACATGGAGACTGTTGCAACTAACAGCTTTGGAACCAAAATGGCCTCTGGGAATTACATAATTGAGTTTAATAGGAAGATTACGGATGGGTATTTTCCCGAATTGTGAAGTATGTTATGTAACGTTAAGGGGCTCTGAGGAAAACCTTATGGTCCACAAATGTGTTGCTTTATAGAAAAGAATACACTGCATGACAGCTAGGCCTAAAATAGATTTCTCTCATCAGACCCCTGGCCTTGCCTCTCTATATGGCTAACTTTCCCCCCACACGTTGAGTCTGTGTTGAGGGAAAAGGAGGGTAGGTAAACTTTGCTCTTCATCCAGACTTCAAGTAAACTACAAGTCCAGCTGACAGATGGGGAGAGAGAGAGGCACACTGAACTGCCAAGGGAGAAGGGGGAAGGAGTGTGGAGAGTGAGAGGAGATGGAGGGGAGGGAGGGAGGGAGAGCGGGAGAGAGAGTCTCCACAGTGAAACCACCAGACTGTCTGCTTTCTGTGCCATGTGCCTTTTTAACTCCACATCTGGCCTTTACTGCTACACTTTATGCCATGTGTGATTCGGTTACGTGACACACACACAGGATGACTTTGTGTTCTGGACAATCGTTTAAGAGTTAAAGATTACGTTTTTATCCAATGCTATTGAAAAGGTACTGCTGAATCTGCACTTACAAGACCTACATTGAATTGCGAATAATCTTGTCATGTAGACGAGTGAATGCAGTGACCAAAGATTGCCTTGGTCAGACATAGTCACATTTCTCCCTCCCATCCAAACCCAAGGCAGGCTCTATCCTGTCTTGTCCTGACCCAAGGCAGGCTCTATCCTGTCCTGTCCTGACACAAGGTAGGCTCTATCCTGTCTTGTCCTGACCCAAGGCAGGCTCTATCCTGTCCTGTCCTGACCCAAGGCAGGCTCTATCCTGTCCTGTCCTGACCCAAGGCAGGCTCTATCCTGTCCTGTCCTGACCCAAGGCAGGCTCTATCCTGTCCTGTCCTGACCCAAGGCAGGCTCTATCCTGTCTTGTCCTGTACAGTAACTAAATACTGTCTGCTTGTTGATAGGGCTGTGGCGGTCATTCAATTTTGTATGCCGGTACCCGTCACGCAAATAACTGCCGGTCTCACGGTAATTAACCGTTAATTAACATAAACACATTTAGCATCTCCTGGCTTCCACGCATAGCCTACAAGCCACTGATGCAGACCTTTGGAACATCTACATTTTAAAAAGTCTAATAAATCCATGTAATATAGCCTACACCTTCACAATAAATCCATTATTTATTTTAGACAGGTCTAAAGAAGCATGATATGAAGAAAACATAGTCTATTTCAGAAGAACAGAATAGCATACTCTGAGTTGTCCTTATGTTAGGTCCTGATCTGGCTATGCCATATGGCTGTGGGCTACAATAGTTCATTTAGCAGTCAAGATTTGCTTAGAATTCCCATGGCATTATTTTATAGTAAGAAGAATACAATTGAACATAGCTGAATAAAATATAAATAATATTTCCCCCAAACGATTTCAGAGGGAATGCGCACATGCAGCTATTCTGTGTTGAGCGGTTAACAAAGTGCTAATTTTAAACAGGTCCTTCTATATGCTTAAAGCTGCAATATGTAACTTTTTGGGCGACAGACAAAATTCACATAAATATGAGTTATAGATCTGTCATTCTCATTAAAAGCAAGTCTAAGAAGCAGTAGATCTGTTCTTTGTGCACTATTTCTATGCTTCCAGTTAAGTTTCGTTTTTGCATTTTACTTTCGGTTTTGTACACCAGCTGAAAATACAATATTTTTGGTTATGGAAAATATATTTCACAGCTGTTTAGATGATACAATGATTTTCTACACTATATGCTTGTTTTGTCATATAAACTGAAATTAGGCAAACTATTAGAATTTTAGCAACCAGGAAATGGCGGGGAGATTTCTGCATAGTGCAAACCTTAGGCAATACAGTGCCTTGCAAAAGTATTCATCCCCCTTGGCGTTTTTCCTATTTTGTTGCATTACAACCTGTAATTTTAATGGATTTTTATTTGGATTTCATGTAATGGACATACAGAAAATAGTCCAAATTGGTGAAGTGAAATGAAAAAAATAACTTGTTGAAAAAAAAACATTAAAAAAAAAATAACGGAAAAGTGGTGCGTGCATATGTATTCACCCCCTTTGCTATGAAGCCCCGAAATAAGATCTGGTGCAACCAATTACCTTCAGAAGTCACATAATTAGTTAGATTGCACACAGGTGGACTTTATTTAAGTGTCACATGATCTGTCACATGATCTCAGTGTATATATACACCTGTTCTGAAAGGCCCCAGAATCTGCAACACCACTAAGCAAGGGGCACCACCAAGCAAGCGGCACCATGAAGACCAAGGAGCTCTCCAAACAGGTCAGGGACAAAGTTGTGGAGAAGTACAGATCAGGGTTGGGTTAAATTTTTTTATCAGAAACGTTGAAAATCCCACGGAGCACCATTAAATCCATTATTAAAAAATTGAAAGAATATGGCACCACAACAAACCTGCCAAGAGAGGGCCGTCCACCAAAACTCACGGACCAGGCAAGGAGGGCATTAATCAGAGAGGCAACAAAGAGACCAAAAATAACCCTGAAGGAGCTGCAAAGCTCCACAGCGGAGATTGGAGTATCTGTCCATAGGACCACTTTAAGCCATACACTCCACAGAGCTGGGCTTTACGGAAGAGTGGCCAGAAAAAAGCCATTGCTTAAAGAAAAAAATAAGCAAACACGTTTGGTGTTCGCCAAAAGGCATGTGGGAGACTCCCCAAACATATGGAAGAAGGTACTCTGGTCAGATGAGACTAAAATTGAGCTTTTTGGCCATCAAGGAAAACGCTATGTCTGGCGCAAACCCAACACCTCTCATCACTCCGAGAACACCATCCCACAGTGAAGCATGGTGGTGGCAGCATCATGCTGTGGGGATGGTTTTCATCGGCAGGGACTGGGAAACTGGTCAGAATTGAAGGAATGATGGATGGCGCTAAATACAGGAAAATTCTTGAGGGGAAACCTGTTTCGGTCTTCCAGAGATTTGAGACTGGGACGGAGGTTCACCTTCCATGGCCTAGTCAAAGCCCGGACCTCAATCCAATTGAGAATCTGTGGTATGACTTAAAGATTGCTGTACACGGCAGGTAGCTTAGTATTTAAGAGCGTTGTGCCAGTAACCGAAAGATCGCTGGTTCTAATCCCCGAGCCGACTAGGTGAAAAATCTGTTGATGTGCCCCTTGAGCAAGGCACTTAACCCTAATTGCTCCTGTAAGTCGCTCTGGATAAGAGCGTCTGCTAAATGACTAAAATGTAAATGTACATCAGCGGAACCCATCCACCTTGAAGGAGCTGGAGCAGTTTTGCCTTGAAGAATGGGCAAAAATCCCAGTGGCTCGATGTGCCAAGCTTATAGAGACATACCCCAAGAGACTTGCAGCTGTAATTGCTGTAATTGGGGATACTCAGTCACTACAAAGATACAGGCGCCCTTCCAAAATCAGTTGCCGGAGCGGAAGGCCAATGGCGATTTTAAAACAGTTACAGAGTTTAATGGCTGTGATAGGAGAAAACTGAGGATGGATCAACAATATTGTAGTTAAGCCACAATACTACCCTAAAGGACAGAAGGAAGCCTGTACAGATTAAAAATATTCCCGAAACATGTTAGCAAAAAATGTGGCAAATAAACGTTTTGTCCTGAATACAAAAGCGTTATGTTTGGGGCAAATCCAGGTCGGAGGGCCTAGGTATGTCGGGAGGGCCAAGGTATAGCGTAGCCAACAGGCGAAGGGACTGCTTAATAAACGACCTGTTGGGGCAGGCAGTGTGGAAGACCAGGAAACATGAGATGCGATGGGTGTACACACCCCAGAGCTGTGCTGCTGCTGCTGGCTCACACTGGAGCGTGTAATGGGGGGGCTGGTGAACCGTCTGGGAGACTTTGTAGAGTGGTGGTGGTGCGTCGGCGGGTTCTATGTTATTCGCATTGAATTTGAGTCGGACATAGGGGCTGGCTAATTATTAACGACCGCAAAGACGACTCATTACGGCTTGATAATGATTTAATTGTCTTCAGTAGAATTAACTGATGATTAACTGGCTGAAGACTGTAGTCATGTCCCCCAAATCAACGCTCTCTGATTTTATAAAAAGAAATCTTAGATGCTATTGCAGGGGGTTGGTCTAATCTGACCATCTGCTTTCTCTCTTAAGCACAGGAGCAGTAGTCTATCCATATGACTGGTGTGCTTTTAGAGTACGTGGCTGAGGCTCTGTTTACAGTGAGAGCTAGGTCAGGTTGTTTCTGAGTGTTTTTGGCAGACTGTCATCTCTGCTCACTGTTTACATCTGAGGTTGTACTGGTGTGTGTGTGTGTGTGTGTGTGTGTGTGTGTGTGTGTGTGTGTTTGTAGGGTCATGCAATTTTGTATGACAGTAAAACTTACCGTATGCTTCCCAGTATTATGATAATTTCTTTTATACTTTTGTTCGTTTCGGTGTTTGGCAGGTATTTTTTTCGGCTGTTCGTGCGCACACGTTTTTTGTTTTTAGGGCAAGCTGAAGTTAGGTAGCCGAAGTCCACGCCCCTTCGTCGTTGATTGGCCAACAGTACTACTCATAGTAGTACGGTTTTATGCATATTTTTTTCCCTCGAGAAACACACACATCTTAGTTTGATGTAAAATTGCACGACTAAGACCTCTGCAAAAAAACGTTAAAATGAATGAAAGATTTCTTGATTTATCTTGAATTAATTCAGACAATTTTGAGGAAGGGTTTCTGGCTATGTTGCTACGGTGGCTCAAGGGGGACAAACAACAGTAATATTGCCTCCTCTTTAGATCTTTAGGGAGTATGTGAGCAGACGTTGGCTTAGCCTAGCCATGTTCTGCTATGACCGCGGTCACCATAGTAACCGTTCGAAAATCACTTCTTTTTTTTTTAAGCCGTACATTTTCTCCTCACTTCCTCACCATTCATGATTTGAAATGCAATCAAGCATTTTAGTTTTAAAATAACAAAGCGACCCTTGAATAATTAGCGTAAACAATTAATAAACCGTTCTACTGTTTTTAGTCTTTGCTGTAATAAAGGCTCTACAAAAAATAAAAAATACGTACAAGAGAAAAATATTGTAATCTAACAGCACCTGTTTGTCACACACAATACGCACGCAGAACTTGGTCCTTAACTTATTTTTCTTGATTTCCAGTATTTTCCACAATTAGTCAAATGTATTCCACACATCTGACTTCCCCCGTTACGAGTTTATTTGTCACGTCCTCTGCATCCATTATGCTGTTACGGTGTTCGGAGTTGTTATAACCAATTTATTGATGTGATTTTATGATAGGCTATAGGTCAGGCCCTATTGGTCACGTAAAGAGAGGGAATAGGGTTGAGGGAATAGGGAATGTTTTTCCTAAACAAATGAGAGATATCGGTAACAGAACTTTTCAGTCAGAAATGGCTGTAATTATGTTCCAGCTTCAGCAACACGGACAGCGCGATAAAGACTGTTGATGTTCTGTGGTGGTCGCTGCAGTAGGGAGGAGAGGGAGAGAGACAGCGGGTGATGATGTTCTGTGGTGGTCGCTGCAGTAGGGAGGAGAGAGAGAGACAACGGGTGATGATGTTCTGTGGTGGTCGCTGCAGTAGGGAGGAGAGAGAGAGACAACGGGTGATGATGTTCTGTGGTGGTCTCTGCAGTAAGGAGGAGAGAGAGAGACAACGGGTGATAGTCACACAGTCGCTCGCTTTCTTTTTTTTTTTTTTTTTTTTTTTTTACAGCGCAGCAAGTCTGAGCCGGGCGGCACAATCAAATCGGACTACCCTCTAGTCGGACTACCCTCTAGTCGTTTGTGTGTCTTAATTATTTCATCAAACAGTGCGCTTAAAGCATCAGACAAGCTCAGTGCATATAGTTGATTTGATTAAAAACATTTGATGTGTCTATATATTGAAAAATACACGTTTTCTACCTATCGATTGGTTGAAAGAACAGACGACCCTCGGTCGACCAAGATTTATTTTAGTCAGACCGCCCTACATAATACAACAACTTGCTTGTTTCAGCAAGGAGCTACAAAGTTTTCATCACGTTGTTAAGAGTCCATGTTACCACAGAAACAGAATCAACCGCAGGAATGCCCATCAGTCCCGTCTTCGGTCAGCTGGGTGATCCATCTCTACACTGGACTCACTAGCTGGACTCTGGCTCCTTCCCAGAGCAGATGTGGAACTAGTGAAGTGAGCTGAGCTCAGTGTTCAGAATCAGCTCCTGTTCACCTGATTGACTAGACCTAAGAGAAATGTCTGTTGTAGTACTGTGTACATATCAGAAACAATCAGACTATCACATTACTATCAGCCTAAAAAAAGAGACAAAAAGCCTCACCTTTTTGTCTCTGTTCTCCACTGGAATTGTTGTTTCTAGCCCTAATCACAACCCCCTCCCTTCTCTCTGTCTCTCCTTCCACAGTGATGTCCCAACACCACCACCAGCAGCACCTGCAACACACCCAGCAACAGCAGCCCCAACAGGCCCAGGCCCAGGCCCAAGCCTTGGGTTCGCCTGGCTCCCTCCCCCAGCAGCAGAGCTCCCAGGCTGGGATGATGAGCCTGTCCAGTCCCCTGGGCGTGGTGGTCAGTGCCCAGCAGAAGATGAGGCTGCAGCGCATCCAGCTGGAGAGAGAGAGGATCCAGAGACGCCAGGAGGAGCTCATGAGACAGGTGAGGCAGTCTAGCCCTTCAACACTAGCCCTTCAACACTGGGCCCTCAACACTAGCCCTTCAACACTAGCCCTTCAACACTAGCCCTTCAACACTAGCCCTTCAACACTAGGCCCTCAACACTAGCCCCTCAACACTAGGCCCTCAACACTAGCCCTTCAACACTAGCCCTTCAACACTAGGCCCTCAACACTAGGCCCTCAACACTAGGCCCTCAACACTAGCCCTTCAACACTAGGCCCTCAACACTAGCCCTTCAACACTAGCCCTACAACACTAGGCCCTCAACACTAGGCCCTCAACACTAGGCCCTCAACACTAGGCCCTTCAACACTAGCCCTTCAACACTAGGCCCTCAACACTAGGCCCTCAACACTAGGCCCTCAACACTAGCCCTTCAACACTAGGCCCTCAACACTAGCCCTTCATCACTAGGCCCTCAACACTAGCTCTTCAACACTAGCCCTTCAACACTGGCCCTTCAACACTAGGCCCTCAACACTAGGCCCTCAACACTAGGCCCTCAACACTAGGCCCTCAACACTAGCCCCTCAACACTAGCCCCTCAACACTAACCCCTCAACACTAACCCTTCAACACTAGGCCCTCAACACTAGGCCCTCAACACTAGCCCTTCAACACTAGCTCTTCAACACTATGCCCTTCAACACTAGCCCTTCAACACTAGGCCTCAATGCCCAGCTGCTCAAACCTAGAGTATTTATCCTTTAATTAGGCAGGGGAATTCTCATTGAGACCAAAGTGTCTTTTGCATTACAAAAGAGCCAACAATACCACACAGACAGAGAGCCTGCTCTATTCTCAGACCTCCAGTCCACGTTCTGTTTATCCCACACCTACAAGCCGCTGGAGACTGTCTGGAGAGACCCGATACACCACTGGGAGACCTGATACACCACTGGGAGACCTGATACACCACCGGGAGACCTGATACACCACTGGGAGACCTGATACACCACTGGGAGACCCGATACACCACTGGGAGACCCGATACACCACTGGGAGACCCGATACACCACTGGGAGACCCGATACACCACTGGGAGACCCGATACACCACTGGGAGACCCGATACACCACTGGGAGACCCGATACACCACTGGGAGACCCGATACCCCACTGGGAGACCCGATACACCACTGGGAGACCCGATACACCACTGGGAGACCCGATACACCACTGGGAGACCCGATACACCACTGGGAGACCCGATATAAACCCTAATCAATCCTTATCTGCTCTTTCCTCTTAGAGAGACGCCTTGACACGATTTGTATTCAGGCTAAACACACACTAGCATGTATGCATTCAAACACACACGCACACAAACACGTTTTGTTCTATCCCCGTGGGGACCTAAAACTGATTTCCGTTCAAAATCCTATTTTCCTAACCCAAACACTAAACTTAACTCCTAAACCTAACCACTAACCCCTAACCCTAATTCTAACACTAATTGTAACCCTAACCCTATCCCCTAAGCTTAAAATAGCCTTTGTCCTAATGGAGACATGGGAATTGTCCCAACGAGGGAGAATATTTCTTGTATTACTATCCTTTTAGGGACTTTTGTGTATTCTAGGTCCCTTCAAGAAGAACACACACACACACACACACACACACACACACACACACACAAACACAAACAAGCCAGCACATCACGTGCCTCCTCCGAGCACAATGAGTAAAGGCTTTCCCAGAAGACTCTCAGAAAGACAGCCAATGGAGCTCTTAGCTGGACAGTAGTTTGTTTTGAGCGCAGGCTTTGGGCCTTTCTATGGAGTAGGGGGGGGTGGGGAGTAAACATTAGCGCCCACTAGTGGCCGAAGGGGGTAGCTACCAGCGACTCTATTCTCTCTGTTATTCTAGACCACCTGCTCATCCACTTACAGGAAGGCAGGCTCACATAGAGAGAGAGAGAGATGCACACCAGTTTGTTTACCACCTTTTATTGTCCAGCCAGTGACCTCAACCAGGAAGTGTTTATCTCACCCAGAACTCCATGGCTCTGTCGGCCCATCCTGAGCACTTAGCAGCACTGGCTGGGGTCTGTGTGGTTGGCCAGGGGTAGGGGAGAAGCGTTGTTAGTGTGTGTTATAGGGCTGTGTGTGAGTGTGTTATAGGGGTGTGTGTGTGTGTGTGTGTTATAGGGGTGTGTGTGTGTGTGTTATAGGGGTGTGTGTGTTATAGGGGTGTGTGTGAGTGTGTTATAGGGCTGTGTGTGTGTGTTATAGGGGTGTGTGTGAGTGTGTGTGTGTTATAGGGCTGTGTGTGAGTGTGTTATAGGGGTGTGTGTGTGTGTGTGTGTGTGTGTTATAGCGGTGTGTGAGTGTGTTATAGGGGTGAGTGTGTGTGTGTGTGTGAGTGTGTGTGTTATAGGGGTGTGTGTGAGTGTGTTATAGGGGTGTGTGTGTTATAGGGGTGTGTGTGTGTGTTATAGGGGTGTGTGTGAGTGTGTTATAGGGGTGTGTGAGTGTGTGTGTGTTATAGGGGTGTGTGTGAGTGTGTGTGTGTTATAGGGCTGTGTGTGAGTGTGTTATAGGGGTGTGTGTGTGTGTGTGTGTGTGTGTGTGTGTGTGTGTGTGTGTGTTATAGCGGTGTGTGAGTGTGTTATAGGGGTGAGTGTGTGTGTGTGTGTGTTATAGGGGTGTGTGTGTGAGTGTGTTATAGGGGTGTGTGTGTGTGTGTGTTATAGGGGGTGTGTGTGTGTGTGTGTTATAGGGGTGTGTGTGTGTGTGTGTTATAGGGGTGTGTGTGAGTGTGTGAGTGTGTTATAGGGGTGTGTGTGTGTGTGTGTGTGTGTTATAGGGGTGTGTGTGTGTGTGTGTTATAGGGGTGTGTGTGAGTGTGTGAGTGTGTTATAGGGGTGTGTGTGTGTGTGTGTGTGTTATAGGGGTGTGTGTGTGTGTGTGTGAGTGTGTTATAGGGGTGTGTGTGTGTGTGTGTGTGTGTTATAGGGGTGTGTGTGTGTGTGTTATAGGGGTGTGTGTGTGTGTGTGTGTGTGTGTTATGGTGTGTGTGTGTGTGTGTGTGTGTTATAGGGGTGTGTGTGTGAGTGTGTTATAGGGGTGTGTGTGTGTGTTATAGGGGTGTGTGTGTGTGTGTTATAGGGGTGAGTGTGTGTGTGTGTTATAGGGGTGAGTGTGTGTGTGTTATAGGGGTGTGTGTGTGTGTGTTATAGGGGTGTGTGTGAGTGTGTTATAGGGGTGTGTGTGTGTGTGTTTATAGGGGTGTGTGTGTGTGTGTGTTATAGGGGTGTGTGTGTGAGTGTGTTATAGGGGTGTGTGTGTGTGTGTGTGTTATAGGGGTGTGTGTGTGTGTGTGTTATAGGGGTGAGTGAGTGTGTGTGTTATAGGGGTGTGTGTGTGTGTGTTATAGGGGTGAGTGTGTGTGTTATAGGGGTGTGTGTGTGTGTGTGTTATAGGGGTGTGTGTGTGTTATAGGGGTGTGTGTATATACATATATTCTGACAGTAGCTTCTCTAATTTCCGCTGTCCTCTCCTAGACGATCTCGCTGCTCTGGTCTGTGTGACGGTCTGGAGGTAGATCCCTTTAACCTCTCTGTTCACTACCTTATATACAGTGAGAGAGAAAAAGTATTTGATCCCCTGCTGATTTTGTACGTTTGCCCACTGACAAAGACATGATCAGTCTGTAATTTTAATGGTAGGTTTATTTGAACAGTGAGAGACAGAATAACAACAAAAAAATCCAGAAAAAACGCATGTCAAAAATGTTATAAATTGATTTGCATTTTAATGAGGGAAATAAGTATTTGACCCCTCTGCAAAACATGACTTAGTACTTGGTGGCAAAACCCTTGTTGGCAATCACAGAGGTCAGACGTTTCTTGTAGTTGGCCACCAGGTTTGCACACATCTCAGGAGGGATTTTGTTCCACTCCTCTTTGCAGATCTTCTCCAAGTCATTAAGGTTTTGAGGCTGACGTTTGGCAACTTGAACCTTCAGCTTCCTACACAGATTTTCTATGGGATGAAGGTCTGGAGACTGGCTAGGTCACTCCAGGACCTTAATGTGCTTCTTCTTGAGCCACTCCTTTACATTTTCATTACATTTACGTCATTAGCAGACGCTCTTATCCAGAGTGACTTACAGTTAGTGAGTGCATACATTATTTTTTTATTTTCATATTGGCCCCCCCTGGGAATCGAACCCACAACCCTGGCATTGCAAACGCCATGCTCTACCAACTGAGCTACATCCCTGCCGGCCATTCCCTCCCCTACCCTGGACGACGCTGGGCCAATTGTGCGCTGCCCCATGGGTCTCCCGGTCGTGGCCGGCTACGACAGAGCCTGGATTCGAACCAGGATCTGTAGTGGCACAGCTAGCACTGCGATGCATTGCCTTAGACCACTGCGCCACTCTGTGTGTTTTGGGTCATTGACCACTGCCTTGGCCGTGTGTTTTGGGTCATTGTCATGCTGGAATACCCATCCACGACCCATTTTCAATGCCCTGGCTGAGGGAAGGAGGTTCTCACCCAAGATTTGACGGTACATGGCCCCGTCCATCGTCCCTTTGATGCGGTGAAGTTGTCCTGTCCCCTTAGCAGAAAAACACCCCCAAAGCATAATGTTTCCACCTCCATGTTTGACGGTGGGGATGGTGTTCTTGGGGTCATAGGCAGCATTCCTCCTCCTCCAAACACGGCGAGTTGAGTTGGTGCCAAAGAGGTCCATTTTGGTCTCATCTGACCACAACACTTTCACCCAGTTCTCCTCTGAATCATTCAGATGTTCATTGGCAAATTTCAGATGGCCCTGTATATGTGCTTTCTTGAGCAGGGGGACCTTGCGGGCGCTGCAGGATTTCAGTCCTTCACGGCGTAGTTTGTTACCAATTGTTTTCTTGGTGACTATGGTCCCAGCTGCCTTGAGATCATTGACAAGATCCTCCCGTGTAGTTCTGGGCTGATTCCTCACCGTTCTCATGATCATTGCAACTCCGCAAGGTGAGATCTTGCATGGAGCCCCAGGCCGAGGGAGATTGACAGGTCTTTTGTATTTCTTCCATTTGCGAATAATCACACCAACTGTTGTCACCTTCTCACCAAGCTGCTTGGCGATGGTCTTGTAGCCCATTTCAGCCTTGTGTAGGTCTACAATCTTGTCCCTGACATCCTTGGAGAGCTCTTTGGTCTTGGCCATGGTGGAGAGTTTGGAATCTGATTGATTGATTGCTTCTGTGGACAGGTGTCTTTTTATACAGGTAACAAGCTGAGATTAGGAGCACTCCCTTTAAGAGTGTGCTCCTAATCTCAGCTCGTTACCTGTATAAAAGACACCTGGGAGCCAGAAATCTTTCTGATTGAGATGGGGTCAAATACTTATTTCCCTCATTATAATGCAAATCAATTTATAACATTTTTGACATGCGTTTTTCTGGATTTATTTGTTGTTATTCTGTCTCTCACTGTTCAAATAAACCTACCGTTAAAATGATAGACTGATCATTTCTTTGTCAGTGGGCAAACATACAAAATCAGCAGGGGATCAAATACTTTTTTCCCTCACTGTAAGTGTTGTGTTCAGTCCATACAGCTCCAATGTCACACTAATCGACATTGTTATAAAGCCTCTATTCAGCGGCCTGGGCGGAAAGCCCCTTCCCTTTACAGATACATCCAGCCATTTGTTATACTCACTGCCCATCAGATGAATGGGAAGCTGGTGTTTCTCAGGTGACTGTGCACTGGGAGTTAGTTGAGCCCCAGGCGGGGAGACTGACACGACCCAACCCTAGAAACCGTGTCAGGGCAGTGGCACAGGTGAAGGGTAGTCCGCCCCCCACTCCCTCCCTCCTAGTCCCACCAGTGTAGACCTGTCTTTGTGTGTGTGGGTAAGATTATCTTATGGCAGAAAGCACAAACATGTCACTTATTCCGTGGCCCACATCCTTTAAGACTATTAGCCAATCCCGTCCTGAGGCACTGTGTGTGTGTGTGTGTGTGTGTGTGTGTGTGTGTGTGTGTGTGTGTGTGTGTGTGTGTCTTCACATCAGATAATTGCTGTGTAATTCACACACTCACTACCATATTATTAAGGCCTGAAAAAACACTACTTGGTTAATTTTCCTGGAGTAGTTGGAAGAAGCAGATTCTGTTATGGAGTCAGCAAATGTTTCTCCTCAAGTGCAGTAGCACACAATGTGTTCTTGAACAATAATGAACATAGTTTCAGTAATCTTGAATCTCTCCTCCTCCCCCTCCTCTCTCCCCTCTTCTCTCACCCCTCCCTCTCCTCCCCTCTTCTCTCTCCCCCTCCTCTCTTCTCCTCTTCTCTCTCCCCCTCCGCTCCTCTCCATCCCCCGTGCTGCCTATTGCTTTCCCCTAGGAGGTGGCGCTGTGTAGACAGCTCCCCTTGGACTCTGAGAGCATGGCACCAGTGCCCACTCCCTGTGGAAACCCTGCCCAGCCCATGACCCAGGGTAACATGCCCACCAACGGGTCCGACCCCTTCCTCAACAGGCAAGTGCACTCCTGACTCCTCCCATATGTTACTCAACTCAATTCAAGGGCTTTATTGGCATGGGAAACATATGTTAACATTGCCAAAGCAAGTGAAATAGATCATAAACAAAAGTGAAATAAACAATAAAAAACATTAAACATTACACTCACAGAAGTTCCAAAGGAATAGAGACATTTCAAATGTCATATTATGGCTGTGTACAGTGTTGTAATGATATCTCTCTCTGTTGCTTCTCATCTCTCTCTCTCTCTCTCTCTCTCTCTCTCTCTCTCTCTCTCTCTCTCTCTCTCTCTCTCTCTCTCTCTCTCTCTCTCTCTCTCTCTCTCTCTCTCCCCTCATTCTCCCTTCTTTCTCAACACCCCCTCTCCCCTCTGCCTCTCTCCCTCTCCTCCTTCTCCTCTCAGCCAGTCTTCTGCTTTCAGTTTTCAAGCTGTGGTGTGTGATCCAGTTGGTTATTAGACGGGATCTGTTTATTACTAAGGTTTTTCTTCCTCTGTGCTCCACAGTGGTCACTTCCAGCACTCCCGGGAGCAGAGCACAGACAGTGGCCTGGGGCTGGGCTGTTACAGCATCCCCACCACCCCAGAGGACTTCCTCAATAACATGGAGGAGATGGACACAGGTAGCATACACTTCATTTTACATATTTACATTTTAGTCATTTAGCAGACGCTCTTATCCAGAGCGACTTACAGTTAGTGAATACATATTTTTTTATACTGGCCCCCCGTGGGAATCGAACCCACAACCCTGGCGTTGCAAACGCCATGCTCTATCAACTGAGCTACATCCCTGCCGGCCATTCCCTCCCCTACCCTGGACGACGCTGGGCCAATTGTGCGCCGCCCATGAGTCTCCCGGTCGCGGCCGGCTGCGACAGAGCCTGGATTCGAACCAGGATCTCTAGTGGCACAGTTAGCACTGCGATGCAGTGCCTTAGACCACTGCGCCACTCACTGTCTCTCGCCCTCTCTCGCCTTCTCTCTCTCTCTCGCCTCTCTCTCTCTCTCGCCTCTCTCTCTCTCTCTCTTTCGCCTCTCTCTCTCTCTCTCTCTCGCCTTCTCTCGCTCTTTCGCCTCTCTCTCTCTCTCTCTCTCTCTCTCTCTCTCTCTCTCGCCTTCTCTCTCTCGCCTTCTCTCTCTCTCGCCTTCTCTCTCTCTCGCCTTCTCTCGCTCTCTCTTGCCTTCTCTCTCTCTCTCTCGCCTTCTCTCTCTCTCTCTCTCTCGCTCGCTCGCTCGCTCTCTCTCTCTCTCTCTCTCGCTTTCTCTCTCTCTCTCTCTCGCCTCCTCTCTCTCTCTCTCTCTCTCTCTCTCTCGCCTTCTCTCTCTCTCGCCTTCTCTCAATCTCTCTCGCCTTCTCTCTCTCTCTCTCTCGCCTTCTCTCTCTCTCGCCTTCTCTCTCTCTCGCCTTCTCTCTCTCTCGCCTTCTCTCAATCTCTCTCGCCTTCTCTCAATCTCTCTCGCCTTCTCGCTTTCTCTCTCTCTCGCCTTCTCGCTCTCTCTCGCCTTCTCTCTCTCTCTCGCCTTCTCTCTCTCTCTCTCACCTTCTCTCTCTCTCTCGCCTTCTCTCTCTCTCTTGCGTTCTCCCTCTCACCTTCTCTCTCTCTCGCCTCCTCTCTCTCTCTCTCTCTCTCGCGCCTTCTCTCTCT
This sequence comes from Coregonus clupeaformis, assembly GCF_020615455.1. Lineage (NCBI taxonomy): Eukaryota > Metazoa > Chordata > Actinopteri > Salmoniformes > Salmonidae > Coregonus > Coregonus clupeaformis. The sequence goes on along the minus strand of NC_059211.1, from coordinate 22,404,501 downwards.
CTCTCTCGCCTTCTCTCTCTCTGCCTTCTCTCTCTCTCGCCTTCTCTCTCTCTCTCTCTCTCTCTCTCGCCCTCTCTCTCTCTCGCCCTCTCTCTCTCTCGCCCTCTCTCTCTCTCTCGCCCTCTCTCTCTCTCTCGCCCTCTCTCTCTCTCTCTCTCTCTCTCTCTCTCTCTCTCTCTCTCTCTCTCTCTCTCTCTCTCTCACTACTACTACTACTACTACTACTACTACTACCATCACCATTACTTGTACCACCACTACCATCACTTCTACCACCACTACCATCATCATTATTAATACCACCGCTGCCATCATCATTACTACCATTACTACCACCACCATTACTACTACCACTACATCATCATTACTACTACCACCACTACATCATCATTACTACTACCACTACCATCATCATTACTACTACCACTACATCATCATTACTACTACCACCACTACATCATCATTACTACTACCACTACCATCATCATTACTACTACCACTACCACCACCATTACTACTACCACTACCATCATCATCATTACTACTACCACTACATCATCATTACTACTACCACTACATCATCGTTACTACTACCACCACTACATCACCATTACTACCACCACTACATCATCATTACTACTACCACTACATCATCATTACTACTACCACCACTACATCACCATTACTACCACCACTACATCATTACTACTACTACTACCACTACATCATTACTACTACTACTACCACTACATCATTACTACTACCACCACTACATCATCATTACTACCACCACTACATCATCGTTACTACTACTACCACTACATCATTACTACTACTACTACCACTACATCATCATTACTACTACCACCACTACATCATCATTACTACTACCACTACATCATCATTACTACTACCACCACTACATCACCATTACTACCACCACTACATCATCATTACTACTACCACTACATCATCATTACTACTACCACCACTACATCACCATTACTACCACCACTACATCATCATTACTACTACCACTACTATTACCATCATTACTACCACTACTATTACCATCATTACTACCACTACTATTACCATCATTACTACCACTACCATCACCATTACTACTACCACCACTACCACTAATAATAATAATAATAATATGCCAGTTAGCAGACGCTTTTATCCAAAGCGACTTACAGTCCCACCATCATTACTACTACCACTACATCATTACTACTACCACCACTACATCATCATTACTACCACCACTACATCATCGTTACTACTACTACCACTACATCATTACTACTACTACTACCACTACATCATCATTACTACTACCACCACTACATCATCATTACTACTACCACTACATCATCATTACTACTACCACCACTACATCATCATTACTACTACCACCACTACATCATCGTTACTACTACTACCACTACATCATCATTACTACTACCACCACTACATCATCATTACTACTACCATCACCATTACTACTACCACCACTACATCATCATTACTACTACCACTACATCATCATTACTATTACCACCACTACATCACCATTACTACCACCACTACATCATCATTACTACTACTATTACCATCATTACTACCACTACTATTACCATCATTACTACCACTACTATTACCATCATTACTACCACTACCATCACCATTACTACTACCACCACTACCACTACCACCATCATTAAACTGCTTTCATTACTCTCTCTCACTGACTGACTCTCCCTCCTCCCCCTCCAGGTGAGAGCATGGCCCAGGCGGGCAGTATGAACGTGTCCCAGCACAGTGGCTTCCCAGACTTCCTGGACTCCCTGCCAGGGACCAACGTGGACCTGGGAACCCTGGAGGGAGCGGACCTCATCCCCATTCTTAACGATGTGGAGTCGGTCCTCAACAAGAGCGAGCCCTTCCTCACCTGGCTGTAAACACACACACACACACACACACATCTTCTACAAACATACACACGTATACACATACACACATGTACAACCCTGAACACGCAGACCAACACACAGGACGAAAGACTCCACATATCTAAAGACTCTTACTGTCTCTGCTGCCTTTTAGATACCTATTCAAATCAGCTTAGTCTCTTTTCCTCAGACTTCTCCATATGTACAGTGATATTACGCTCTGTTCGTCTGTCCACCCTCTGCCTGCCAGACCACCTATCAATCTGGTGGTCTGTAAGATGTATTAACCAAAGCCTTTAGAGAACAAAAACGAATCAAATCAAAACATGAATACTGTATTGGTAACAAAGTTAGTAGTTTTGTATGTTCTGTAAGACTCGCCCACCCTGGTTTTGGAATCACAATAGATGTAATTTTTTTTTACAGATTCACTGTCTCTCTTGGGGTGACTCTCCTATGTGGAACAAGAAAAATAGATATAAAATAATTGGCCTCCAATGGTAATGCTTTGCCATGACAAAACGTATGCAGGGAGGCTTTTTTTTTTAACCAATAGGTGGAGCTATTGCTTAAGCTACTGTAGTTGTATGAAATGGATCTTTACTGGCTACAAGGCTGTCCATATGTAGGTTCCTGGTATAAAGTGCAACTCTGTCGGCTACAGCACTGTTAAACCTTCTTATCTAACAAATTATCTATCACCAACAGTATTTTAACTGTCAGTTTGGGTTTGAATTAAAAACCCACATTGTTACTGTTGTTTCTGTTCATAAAAACAAACTTCAGATTCACTTCTACATCAGCATTAGTAGCCATGAGAACAAAGTGTGTTGTATACCAAATAATGTTTCCTGTTGTTCGCTACAATGTCACTACAAAAGCTTTAAAACTTTAAAAGTGTTCTGTTTGATTTTTAAACTGAACTGTTTTTAGTTTTTTTGTCATTTTAATAATTGTACTCCATTGTAGCTAATTGAACACTAAAAGCTCATGCCTCAGTTATGCAATGACGTAGAATTCTGTATTATAATACGTACACTTTTTATATCATACTATAGTATTCGTTTTTTTTCTAATCTGTAAAATAGCCTAGATGGGTTCTTGCCATCTGGCGCCATTGTAGGACTTCTAATATAGACGTTGCATTTTTTTTTTGTATTGATTAAGAGCTATGATTCTATTTTTGTTATTTTGAAAAAAAATGAAATTGAGATTTCAAAGCACTACAAATCAGCAAGGGATTTAAAGATATCTGATCATGAAGTGAATGTTGAAGTTAGATGATCACCAGAAGCTCCCACTAGACGTTTTGTTTCAATATGCATTGAGGCTTGATAATCCTTCATAAACAAACTCTCTCCTTGGTCTTCTGTCTGTCTTTGGGCTTGCAAAGGACAATTTTTTTTTCTAATATCTGTTCTGCGGGGAAATATGCAACAATAGTGTTTTATATGGCCTGAGATTATCGTGTCTATACGTTTAGAGGACTTTTAGTGAATTGTCAGATTGGATTGGCATGGGGTTGGCATTCTGATCTTGTTTTAACGTGCCAGACCCACAACACAATCTGCTATGATCTTTTTTTTTTCTTCTACATTTGTCTCAGTTTTTGTATTTGCATGTTGATTGACATATTTGCTATTCCTAGCATTAGGTGGTCTATAGCCCGACCTTATATTGGGACTATACTGAGTCTGGTTGCTGTGTAGAACGTTAGAACTAAGAAAGCGATGGATCCTGGGAAGGGGCAGGTGAATAGAGGAGGAGGTGTGGGGGTGGGGGGGTTGAGTTTAGGGAGGGTGAAGGGGGTAATCAACGCACGCCAAAACACTGCTTTTCAGCGCGCCGGGCCAACGCCACACACGGCATCCTAATGTCAAGGTGACGGTGTGAAGAGGGGTGTGAGAGGGGGCACACTGTCACCACTACCACCTGTGCCCTTGGAGTGGTGTGGATTGGGGGGAGAGGGTGTGGATTGGTTTCAGAGTTTGGAGGCCTCTATTACCCAAGCATGGCCAAAGAAGGCTAGCTCTGACATTGCTAGCAACATGCTAACTCATGCCCAGGCCCAGCTGATGAAAAGGGCTCCAGCGAGAGGTGATGAGATCTTTTGAGAATCAGACAGCAAGGTTAACTAGTCCGATCATACAGCTGCCTCTCTTGGTGTCTCTGTGTCAGGGAGGTTCCCTGTTTTGTGTTTTCGGTTGAATGACGTGCTGTTCCAGCTCTAATGACACAAGCCAGAGGAGCACTAAAGGGGGGGGACACTGGGCAGGGCTGTCTGTGCACCATTACCGGGGACACAATTCAAGGTTGCACCAGTTCGGGTGGACATAATTCAAGGTTGCACCATTATGAAGGGCACAAGTTTTTAAATGTTTGAGAAAATGGACGATAGCATTTTTTTTTATCAGATTGTCTTTTTGTAAATCTATACTTTGGAGGATATAAAGACCAGATGGAGAGATGGATTGATTCTGTGAGACCATAGGGGCATGAACGCAGTGGTGGCGTTATACCATTTAAAGGGTTTGAGGAAATGGTTTGGTGTGGAGCACACGTTTTTGACTAGAGGTGCATAGAGTGGTATGACATGGAATGGAATAGGCAGGATAACGCTGTAGCAATATATAGCTCAGTATAGCGCGTTGGTTAGGCTACGGCTGCACGGTAGGACGGGACGGGACGGGGGGGGGTGTGTTGTCAGTAGTTACAGGGTTCTTGGAATGTTGAAGGCATGCTCATTGGTTGTGAAAATCAAACTAACAAAATGGCCGTGTACTGTATCCTATCATGGCAGTGTGGACTTCCATTTTTACATGATGTAACCTCGGCAAGGAGTCTCTGAAAATTACAGTAATATGTTTAAAAAATATATTTTAAAAAATAATAATAAAATGGAGTCAAAACCATGGATCTTTGTGTTTTTTTTTTTATTGATGCCATTTATTACAGAAGCTCACTGTTGATCACTGATATCACAACAACCCACGGATCACACATAACCGTACATAGAACCAAAAATTACCTGAGAACATTATTACTCTCTAGGTAAAATAAGCTAGTATACAAAACAGCATACGCCACCATTGTAATACAACTCCATACATCAGGGAGCAGTCTTATTACCCCCCCCCCCCAAGGCCAACTAGGTCTACCCAGAGGCATATATTTAGAAATGTATATAAAGTAGAAGTTCATTTAGATTTTTATTTATTTAGCCAGGATAGTCCACTCGGTAAACAACTTCCACTGTTTTCCAGAGAGTCCTGGGTTAACGTTCTAACGATAATGTAAATGCATAGCCCTGGTTCTACCATTTTTAGCATCTATATATGTAAATAGGGTTGGAGAAAGCTGCATTGCAGTGTTTGTATAATATAGTAGAACCAACGCCTCATAAAGTCACTGAAAACCCAACATGACAGACTCGTTAGTAACCCCGTGGTGGTACACTAAACATTGACACAGAGGAGGGAAGCTTGCCATGTCCCTCCATTAACAGGAACTAGCCAGAATAAAGTGATAAAATGACACCCACAAGCCTACTCCGATAAGACTGACGCAGGTGTGGCCCACCGTGTAGACACACAGTCATAAACCTACATGAAGGGGGTTTTTGTGTGTTTTTGAATATTGAAAATTATGTGCAATTAAAGAGAGAAAGAATTTATTGATTTAACTGATGCCAAGTGTTCTGTTGTCTTTTAAGGTACATCATATGGAATTATATGAAATGTTGAAAGTGCTTTCATGTTTTTAACGTATTGAATAAGAAGTTTGATTTAATTACATATTACCATTTAAAACATTACAAATAGAAATACTTAATGTGGCTCTTAAATGTCCTCGGCTGTCATGAGACCGGCCAGCAAGCTAAAGGCCAGCAAGCTAGTAAATGTCCTCTGCTGTCATGAGACCGGCCAGCAAGCTAAAGGCCAGCAAGCTAGGTAGGTTGGAAATGGTTGAAAAAACATTGTACAAATATTTAACAAAATCATATACACCTCGTAGAAAGCCAGTCAGTGTTGTTGTTGATATAAGAAGTCTTCGGTCTTCTTCTGAAAGGCGCACGGATCCTCAGACTGCACCGTCACTACTCTGAAAGACGAACACAGGACAATAACTTTACAAAAACCATTCAAATCAACTCTTACTCAAATACAAACATATTTATACAGTGTATTAGTGTGTCAATCATGGATGAGCTAGTTGTTGCCAAGCTTACTGAAGTTCATGGAGTTCATGGTCAGATAACACATGGCTGAGAGGTCAGTGACACAGGTGGAAGAACAGGGTCTAGCCATTAGTGGAGGGGTGGGGGTAGGACTGGGACTGGGGCCGGGACTGGGCAGCTCCGGGTCTCATATTGAATTCAATTAATTAAATCAGGTGTGTTCAACTGGAGAAAAATGTATACCAATTGGGCTAATGGGCTAGACTAGAGGTTGATTTGAGATGGGGTGTTTCAATACAACAGGGTCTTCTTACCCCCCCCGCCACAGCAGCCGCAGCAGTCTCCGCAGATGGCGCCGATGAGCCCGTTGATGACCTGGATGGCACAGAGCACAGCCTGCAGCAGACCCATGACCAGCAGCATAGAGAACAGAGTCAGGTGCCAGGTCACGATGCCCACAGGCTGCATACAGCCCTCCCACAGGGTGTGGTTATTCAGGTAGTCACTGGTGGAGAACAGAGAGTTCAGGAAAAAGTTTAATAAGACTCGGCACACTGCAATGTGTCAAAACATGAACAATGTGTTACCAACAATGTGTCAAAACATGAACAATGTGTTACCAACAATGTGTTACCAACAATGTGTCAAAACATGAACAATGTGTTACCAACAATGTGTCAAAACATGAACAATGTGTTACCAACAATGTGTCAAAACATGAACAATGTGTTACCAACAATGTGTTAAAACATGAACAATGTGTTACCAACAATGTGTTACCAACAATGTGTCAAAACATGAACAATGTGTTACCAACAATGTGTTTGAGTGGTAAAACGGTTCTTACCCGTTAACAAAGGGGTTGGTCCACGAAGGGATTGACTCTGCTGTGCCATTGGTGTAGAAACATTTGGGTCCATTATGAATGGCAACAGCAGACACGATGAAGGAGTAGCCGGCCCCCAGAACCCCCACCGCAGCGAAGATGATAGAGGTGAACATCTGAGGAGAAGAAACTGATCATAGTTACAGAGGTCCAATTCAATGAATCAATCTGGGTACTGAACCCAGTCTATCCAAGACAAGTGACTCAATAAGACCATGTTAGTCCACTGAGTTGAAACCTGTGATAGGAAGGACTAAACACTAATCTTCAGGGTTCATACTGTTAGTGGGATGGACCTGTATAAAGCGTTTCAAAGTAGGAGTGCTGATACGGGCCCAGGTCTCATACCAGGATCAGCTTGATACTGTATTTCAGCAAGAGTTATTTCCTTGAACCAACCAACGCAACATTGGACAAGAGATCAATTGATCCTTTTGCCCAGAATCAGTTGAAAGCAACAGCACCCTCCTACAATGCAGTATGGTACCAGTGTGAGATGAAAGGATACTATTGATCAAGTGGTAAGAGAGCTAAATACCTGCTCTTTGTTTTTCCTGTCTGCTGGCCACCAGTATAATGGGGGCTCTGTCCCGATGAGGCATGGGAAAACGCTAGTTGAACTCCCTGCTTTGGGGCGATCAAAATCTATGTGTTATATCTACTGTGTGTGTGTGTGTGTGTGTGTGAGACCTACAATTATGGTGCACTGCTTTGGATGCCCTGTGCTTTAAGGGGAAATTCTGATCCGAGTTAAGCGTGCGTAAATGGAACATAGATCCCTTTTTTATGTTATTTTCTCTCTACGCGTGTTCTGACCTTGAACTTAACCATTAGAATAGCATGCTATTGATTTATTGGGGGTGGGGATCAAATAAATGAAGGTGTGGTGGAGGTGTGTCAAACCTACCGAGTTTATTTATGATTTCTAGAACGTTTTAATTATATGCCCTAGACGTTTCACTGTATATTTCACCATTTTTGATCCTGTTAAATATTGGCCACTATCGGTATCCACTGTCAGTTATACCCACATACATTTATAACTGTCACTTTAGTGTTAGTTTCCTTCGATTTTGCATCATTCCATTCCATTGTTAGTTTGTTCCTGAGGATCGCTAGCATTAGTGGATCATATTAGGCGAACAAGTTGCGCAACGATTTGGGACATGTAGCCTATTTGAATCATTATGGAACTCAGACCACACGTAGCAGTTTAAACCTGGAGCCGGGTGCACGGTTCACGACGACTGGACCGCTGTCATCACACTTCCATGATTAGTGAGGATTATTAGGGTAGATTTATAGGACTACTGTTCAACCCCTATTGTACACACTTCTCACCTTCCAATATTTAATGGATTGAACAATTGAACATGGTAACTTTCAGGATGAATCAAACCACTGTATTTTTGATTCACCAATATATTTTGTGCGTGAGGCGCTCCAAACTTGTTTTTTTATTATGCTTTCCTAACCCTAAATAATAATAATATACAAGATCTGAGTAATTTTTTTATCTACCAATTGGCGCTGAAAAGGAGACGAATATTCATTTATTTACATGGCTTTCTGTCATTGATCCCTAATATTCTGAACCGTTCTCTCCATAATCTAGTGAGTCTATCGTGAAGGAACACCATATTTAAAGAGATGGTTTTAGATAAAATCCACGAGAAAATCTGTTGGCCAGCAAGTGGGAGGGTTTTCAGCTGTTGAATAAAATGTATTCAGTGTGAAAGTGAACCACGCTTGCAAAGGCCATTATGCACCTGTATAAGATACGTTTGAATGCCAACTACTGAGAAGTGCGTAGGACAGGCTTACGTTTCCCTAAGTCTGACTCGGGCCCTTAACTAAACAAAACACCTACAGTATATAGGAAAGCTGCTATGGATCTTTTTGTCCCTATGTACTCACCGCAAATCTCTTTCCACAACTCTCGTTGCCACAGCAACCGCAGCAGTCATTGTTTTTGAGCCCCAGGAAGACCAGCGCTGGGAAGATCATCTGCTCAGAAAGAGATACAGCACACAACCATTAGGATCAGACCGCAACCAGATACACAACCATTAGGATACACAACTATTGGACAGAAAGACATCATACTACCCACAACCATTAGGATAATACCATTAAAACTGAGACTACTGTTTGGCTTTAGAAGCAGAAACAAACTGGTATAATGGACAAGACTTCCACAAAGGCTTTCATTTTGATTATTTCATTGCACCTCATAAAGTATTATACAGTTATAATAGATTCCATCTGTCCCACTCCTGACCTCTCAATCAATATCATGATCTCTCAATTAATATCCTGACCTCTCAATGAATATCCTGACCTCTCAATCAATATCCTGACCTCTCAATGAATATCCTGACCTCTCAATCAATATCCTGACCTCTCAATCAATATCCGAAGCCTAGATTGTCCAGTAGGAAACAAAGCTTTTTAAAAGGGCCATCCATCTCACTAAAGCCATCCTGTCATGGAGACAGCCTCTAGGTCAGTAACTACACCTGTATGTGCCTAACGTCTGTTCACCTGTTTTCTGATAGACTCAATCCAATATTTATACTTTTCTATGTTTCTCCACATGTTGAATAGAGACGTTCAAATACAACCGTTGAAATTAGACATTTTGGACGTTAGAGAGTTACAGTATTAGAAGTTATCAAAAGCCCTTGGCCTTTTCCACTCCCCAGTAACAGTTGACTTACCATAACACCAGATCCTATGATGCCCCCAAAGTACCACACCTCGTCAGTGATGTGGTCATTGTTTTCTGCCACCAGCCCCCCAGGGAACAAGAGCAGGATGTTGCAGAGAACACACAGGATGGCCAGCGGGATCAAGGTGATACCCAGACACTTGGCAAAGCTACCCGAACACATGGTTGATGGTTCACAATCGCCTCAGCAGCTAAAACAGTCACACAACACAGAGCCAAGAGAGGTTCTCTAAAAGTCCAATGGGCTCCCACACAAACTCGTACACGCCTAAAGTGGACCGTAGGTTCCTATATAGGACTATAACCTCCCTGTCCAGAACCACCAAACGGTCTCAGTCCCTCAGATTGGGGAGGGGTGTATATATATATACACCACTGGCTGGATGATGATGTCATGATGACACTGCCTTAAATTGAATTTACAGCCGTTGTGCCATGGCAACCATCTGGTCCGGTTAATATTCTACTTCACGATTTGCCTGCCTGGTCCCAGCCCTGACGGAGAGCGGGACTGGGGTTATTGAACACACTGGCGACCTATTGGAGTCCATTGATGATGAAGACGTTAATCTATGTATGTTGTGTCAATTGACTCTATGTATTTATGTGGAAGCAGCACTCTCTACTTGTCCAAAGTCCAAATTTCCCCCTCGGGGGACAATAAATTAAATCATATCATATCCCACTGGGTTATCAATGGGAGTATGTACCTGCTACTTTATGGTGCTCCATTTTACTCAGTCGATGTTGTAGTGAAACACCGGTGAAGCTTCTCATAATCTGACATGACATGATTTCCATAAGGTATCATAATGAGCGAAAACCACGCCAATAGAATAAAAATAACTTTTTCCTTTACAGTTTTATTCATATTTAGGCTTGTATTAGTCCACAATATTTATACAGTCTGAAAACAACATTGCAAGCAGTATTTTGTGTACTATTAGATTGATCATGTATAGGCTACAGGGTAAATGTATGTTTAGCCAATAGAGAATGTGATAACACAACTGGACAATCAGTATAGAGACAATACACTAAATATCCTTAGCCCTTTAGCCCTTTACCAGGCCATATCTGTTGGTGAGTAGACATTCACTTTGGTCTTCTTCATTTAGTTGATAAACTGTTATGTAGACCTACCACACACTGCTACTTGACATGATCATCACACAATGAAAAGAAAAACTACAATTTAATGCAATGCACTGCTCGTGGATGTGATCTGTAATCCATCCACCCAATCCCGGATCAATCGTGCACCGATTAATCGATCAGGAAGCAGTCACACAAAGTAGCAAAAATAGTGTGGAATAATATCGGATTATTCATATGATATTTAGATTATTAAATAATATTTGAGTGACGGTATGACACAGGGAAACATACTGTAGGCCTAACTGAGCATGCTCCCAACCCATATGACTGAACTTTGCACAGTGCGTTGCGTTTCATAGAGGAAACATTGTAGAAAATTGTATCACCTGCTGTTTGTTAACATGGCTGCGTGGCATCAAGACAACCGGGCCGGTTCCAGGGTTCCAGGGTTCCAGGGTTCCAGGGTTCCAGGTTTCCAGGGTTCCAGGGTTCCAGGGTTCCAGGTTTCCAGGTTTCCAGGGTTCCAGGGTTCCAGGTTTCCAGGGTTCCAGGGTTCCAGGCTTCCAGGGTTCCAGGGTTCCATGTTTCCAGGGTTCCCGGGTTCCAGGTTTCCAGGGTTCCAGGGTTCCAGGGTTCCAGGTTTCCAGGGTTCCAGGTTTCCAGGGTTCCAGGGTTCCAGGTTTCCAGGTTTCCAGGGTTCCAGGGTTCCAGGGTTCCAGGGTTCCAGGTTTCCAGGGTTCCAGGGTACCAGGTTTCCAGGGTTCCAGGGTTCCAGGGTTCCAGGCATAAAGCGACATAAGCGGTTGCTTAGGGCCCCCGGAGAATAGTAGAATACACCAGGTGCAATTTCATATTTTTTTTTTCTACGTTTCTAAGTTATTTTTCCGACATTTAGAAAGTTTGCATAGAAAATAGATGCGACAACTGCCTGCTATGGTGCGTTTCCATTTAACTATCTTGTGTCTATTAAAACGTCTGGACGTAATGACATCACACCTAAAATAATAAAAAACGACAGTGTAGAATACAAATGTAGTGGTTGAAGTGTTTCCATTACCCATCAGGCCTTTCTGCCCTCCCACCTATCTGTTTCATGTCTCAGGTAGCCCGTTAAACCCAGCATGGATAGAATGCAATAATTGGATAATATTTACCATATTCTAATCATTCTCATTTGCCAACGTATCGCTACGGTCCGCGCCATGGTGAAACTTGCACTCCTGTAGATCTGACATAATTGGATGGTGAAACTTGCATCCAGCCAACCAGAAGAGCAAGGCGAAGCAATTCAGGCATTCTTGAAATAAAAATACCCTGACTGGGCACTCAGGGTACGTATCCAGGGGCCCTGAGCTCCAGGGGCCCTGACCTCCAGGGGCCCTGACCTCCCGGGGCCCTGACCTCCCGGGGCCCTGACCTCCAGGGGCCCTGACCTCCAGGGGCCCTGACCTCCAGGGGCCCTGACCTCCAGGGGCCCTGACCTCCAGGGGCCCTGAGCTCCAGGGGGCCCCTATTGATTTTGTTAGTCATTCTCACTCAGATATCATATTAATATGGCATAAGTCATTATAAAATGTGTAGAATTGCAGGAAATTAGCTTAAAACTGCAAAAAAGTATATCCACCCCATGGCAAAATGTGTACAATGGCAGGAAATTAGCTGTAAACCTGCAAAAAAATATCTCTGCCCCATGGCAACACTTGTAGAATTGCATGAAATTTGTTCATAAAATTGCATTTTCCTCTCCGCCCCATGGCAAAATGTGTAGAATCGCAGAAAACTTGCTTTAAAACAGCTATATTTTCTCTACACCCCATGGCAAAATGCGTAGAATCGTAGGAAATACAATTAGCTGTAGCTCAATTGGTAGAGCATGGCGCTTGTAACGCCAGGGTAGTGGGTTCGATCCCCGGGACCACCCATACGTAAAAATGTATGCACACATGACTGTAAGTCGCTTTAGATAAAAGCATCTGCTAAATGGCATATTATTATAAATGTACATTTTTCTCTCCACATCGGTCTGTGTGAGTGTGAGCTCTGGGCAAAGGCATTACTGATGTAGGCCTATGAGGAAAATATTATCTAAATTTGCACATTTTGTTTTACTTGTTGTTTGATGTTTGTATATACAGCGCATTCGTAAAGTATTCAGATCCCTTGACTTTTTCCACATTTTGTTACGTTATAGCCTTATTCTAAAATGGATTAAATAAATTAAAATCCTCATCAATCTACACACAAAACCCCATAGTGACAAAGCGAAAACAGGTTTTTAGACATTTTTGCAAATTTATAAAAAATAAAAAACAGAAATACCTTATTCACATAAGTATTCAGACCCTTTGCTATGAGACTCGAAATTTAGCCCAGGTGCATCTTGTTTCCATTGATCCTCCTTGAGATCTTTCTACAACTTGATTGGAGTACACCTGTGGTAAATTCAATTGATTGGACATGATTTGGAAAGGCACACACCTGTCTATATAAGGTCCCACAGTTGACAGTGCATGTCAGAGCAAAAACCAAGCCATGAGGTCGAAGGAATTGTCCGTAGAGCTCTGAGACAGGATTGTGTCGAGGCACAGATCTGGGGAAGGGTACCAAAACATTTCTACAGCATTGAATGTCCCCAATTACCCAGTGGCCTCCATCATTCTTAAATGGAAGAAGTTTGGAACCACCAAGATTCTTCCTAGAGCTGGCCGCCCAGCCAAACTGAGCAATCAGGGGAGAAGGGCCTTGGTCAGGGAGGTGCCCAAGAACCCGATAGTCACTCTGACAGTGCTCCAGAGTTCCTCTGTGGAGATGGGAGAAACTTCCAGAAGGCCAACCATCTCTTCAGGACTCCACCAATCAGGCCTTTATGTTAGAGTGGCCAGACGGAAGCCACTCCTCAGTAAAAGGCACATGAAATCCCGGTTGGAGTTTGCCAAAAGGCACCTAAAGACTCTCAGACCATGAGAAACAAGATTCTCTCGTCTGATGAAACCAAGATTGAACTCTTTGGCCTGAATACCAAGCGTCACGTCTGGAGGAAACCTGGCACCATCCCTACAGGTAAGCATGGTAGTGGCAGCATCATGCTGTGGGGATGTTTTTCAGCGGCAGGGACTGGGAGACTAGTCAAGATTGAGGCAAAGATGAACGGCGCAAAGTACAGAGAGATCCTTGATGAAAACCTGCTCCAGAGCGCTCAGGACCTCAGACTGGGGTGAAGGTTCACTTTCCAACAGGACAACGACCCTAAGCACACAGCCAAGACAACGCAGGAGTGGCTTCGGGACAAGTCTCTGAATGTCCTTGAGTGGCCCAGCCAGAGCCTGGACTTGAACCCGATCTAACATCTCTGGAGAGACCTGAAAATAGCTGTGCAGTGACGCTCCTCATCCAACCTGACAGAGCTTGAGAGGATCTGCAGAGAAGAATGTGAGAAACTGCCCAAATACAGGTGTGCCAAGCTTGTAGCGTCATACCCTAGAAGACTAGAGGCTGTAATCGCTGCCAAAGGTGCTTCAACAAAGTACTGAGTAAAGGGTCTGAATACTTATGTAAATGTGATATTTCAGTTTTTTATTTTAAATAAATTAGCAAACATTTCTAAAAACCTGGTTTTGCTTTGTCATTATGGGGTACTGTGTGTAGATTGATGAGGGGGGAAAAAACTATTTAATCCATTTTAGAATAAGGCTGTAACGTAACAAAATGTGGAAAAAGTCAAGGGGTCTGAATGCTTTCCGAATGCACTGTAACTTAAATAACACTTAAAATCACAATTTTATGCTTTAAAAGATACTTGAATCTGAGACGTGTCCCGGCTGGACCTGACATTGTTTTGTAGTATCCTCACAGACATCCTGAAGAGATGACAGAATGCTGCTGATGCTGCCGGGGCTGTAGCCACGCCCCTGGCCGTGACACAACCACACAGCACCAGGATGGGCGGGGACAGCTTCTGTCTCTTCTGTGGCACAAGCACCGGACAGGTGGGCGGCCTGAAGGCCAGGTTGAGGGCTACTTAAGTGTCCCTCGTCCCTAGGCAGACACGTTGTCTCCCACATAGATACACACACAGTGCTAGCGCTGCGATTTCTGACACTACTTCTACTTTGAGATATTTTCATCAGCCGGGATGGGACTGAAGGGCAGGTTGAGGGCTACTTAAGTGTCCCTCGTCCCTAGGCAGACACGTTGTCTCCCACATAGATACACACACAGTGCTAGCTCTGGGATTTCTGACACTACTTCTACTTTGAGATATTTTCATCAGCCGGGATGGGAAGGCGCAAAAGCCTGCAAACCGACCATTTTTCATTATCTGTTTGAGTAGTTTTTAACACCCGGCCTACAGTCAGACAAATATATGTGGTAACAGTCAGCCTTTTCAGCCAAGTGTTATTGTATTATGAAGGGCTAGGCTGGTAATATGATCTAATATAATCTCCATGTTTTTGTTGGAAAATAGCCAGTGCACTGTATCGTGTACAACAACACTCTATTGACAATGGCAGTTTCCTGAATTAAATCGGTATTACAAACACTGTGCAGCATAAACTGAGTCCCATTCTGACCTTTTTAACCAGCAGAGAAATTCCTTTGCATGTTTTCATACGTCATGTTTCATACGTCATGAAGCCTATTCTCCCTGTTAACACCATCCTCACCCTTCCTTGATTTAGCCTACACCCCCGTTGGTTTTGTAAACATACTTTAAACAGAGAAATAATTATCTCCAACAATCAGGCAGTGAAGTGAATAATACCTGCTGTTTCTTTATGATAGTTACAGCCAGGTAATGGGTCTGTGGTTATAGAGAGTGTGTGTCTGTGTTGATTCAGTAATAACCAGTGTTGTTCTTGGCTTTGTGTTTTATCAAGCCACTATTACCTTTCGCTTCCTGTTGAAGCCCAGTGAGTTATACTTCACCACAGAGGAGTGGTTGCTCACTGGCTGGACGCATTTGTGTGTGTTGTGTTATTAACCAGTGTGGCCTGCCATTGGATCCTCAGGCATCTGTTATATACAGTGTGTGTGTGTGTGTGTGTGTGTGTGTGTGTGTGTGTGTGTGTGTGTGTGTGTGTGTGTCCTGTTCCAGTGGCCGTGTCCCCAGAGGACAGTCAGTGGATCTCCTGGAGGGGCGTGTTACCGTGCCGGGCGCCGCGGCCTGCTGGTGTGACGCTGTCCGCCTGTTTGGCAGTCAGAAGGCCATGTATAATGTATAATGTATGATTTTCTTGTTAAAGCTCCAGATGGACAATCAAGTTTTATTATTTTCTATTTTATAGAATTTATATTATATTCTGTTATTTGCTATTCTACTCTATTATATTCAATTCTACTCTATTCTACTCTACTCTATTCAATTCTACTAGACTATTTTATATTCTACTCTATTCTACTCTACTCTACTCTATTCAATTTTCACTCTACTCTATTCTACTCTACTCTATTCTATTCTATTCTACTATATTCTATTCTACTCTATTCTATTCTATTCTACTCTATTCTATTCTATTCTATTCTATTCTACTCTACTCTATTCTATTCTACTCTACTATTTTCTATTCTACTCTATTCTACTCTATTCTACTCTACTCTACTCTACTCTATTCAATTTTCACTCTACTCTATTCTAGTCTACTCTATTCTACTCTATTCAATTTTCACTCTACTCTATTCTACTCTACTCTACTCTGTTATATTCTACTCTTTTCTACTCTATTCTATTCTACTCTATTCTACTCTATTCAATTTTCACTCTACTCTGTTCTATTCTACTCTATTCTATTCTACTCTACTCTATTCTATTCTACTCTGTTCTATTCTACTCTATTCAATTTTCACTCTACTCTATTCTATTCTATTCTATTCTAGTCTACTCTATTCTATTCTACTCTATTCTATTCTATTCTATTCTATTCTACTCTACTCTACTCTACTCTATTCTATTCTATTCTATTCTATTCTATTCTATTCTATTCTACTCTATTCTACTCTACTCTACTCTACTCTACTCTACTCTATTCTATTTAGCTATGAGACCCCCCATTGTTGTGAGACCGTGTATTCACAGTGTACATCCATCTTAAAAAAGGCCTTGCACCTGAAACATCAACAAACATCTCCTTTCTAACCCTTTGTTTTCCCACAGCTTATCTATAGCAGCAACTGAACGAATCCTAACTCTTGCCTTCTTTTTCTGTGTAGTGGTAGCATTAAAAACATGGCCCCCACCCTCACACACTGCCTTCCTGTTATTTGTAGATCTCATTGGTTCGTTCCAGCCCTGTCTTTGGCCTGGGTCCAGCAGGCTCCTCTACTATGTTACCATGCCTTCTTCAGAGGAGCTGTTGCTGTGATGATCCGTATAGTACAGTGTTATATTAAGACTTCAGTCACTCTGTTGCTGTGATGATCCGTATAGTACAGTGTTATATTAAGACTTCAGTCACTCTGTTGCTGTGATGATCCGTATAGTACAGTGCAATATTAAGACTTCAGTCACTCTGTTGCTGTGTTGATCCGTATAGTACAGTGCTATATTAAGACTTCAGTCACTCTCTCTCCATGGCAACCTTCTGCTTCCTCTGTTATGGCAGCTTTATTTATACCTGATATGTAAACATGGATCCTCCAGATATATAAACATCCCCCCCTACACCATTAATGATAGCACTTCCCTAAACAAGATCTGTTAACTTCTTGAAAGTGGTAGCACCTAGACCTGTGGCGATCATGACATTTTGTCGGCCAGTGATTTTCAAGCAAATAACTGCCGGTCTCAAGGTAATTGACCGTTAATTAACATAAACACCTTTAGCTTTCCTGGCTTCCACGCATAGCCTACAAGCCACTGATGCGGACCTTTGGAACATCTACATTTAAAAAAAATATTATAAATCAATTTCATAAAGCCTACACCCCTCAAACTCAACTCTGGACCTTGAAGCCAGTTCCTCTGCATTTTTTAATTGTTCTCCTCTAATCAGGGACTGGTTGCAGGTTGCACACACTTCATCAGTCTCTCATTCACAATTTGACTAGTACTTGATAATATTCTCACCCATCAGACTATTCTTAATTTAATCTGGTCTTTACATATAGCCTACTAATATACGTGTGGAATTATTTTTTATTTAGAATGGCCCACAAAAAAAAACATGTCATCCGTAGCCTGAACTCAAATAGCGAACGGAGGTTACATGCAGTTACGTTTTTCATAATATGCAAGTATAGGCGACGCGTCCATAAATTAAATTGCCAAAATGATATCCTAATTATCCTACTCCTGTCTGTACAGAAATAAATAAAACCATTCAAAATAGGCTACTAAAGCATGATTTGGCCACAGAGGATTGTTAGCTTCTTTTCAAAAAATTTATTGTGGATTATTTTAAATCACATTGCCTACAGTTGGAAGGAAAGGCAGCGCGCGCAATTTGGGCAGATTATTGTTGAGTTGTGACTGTCTGTGAAAGTAGAGAGGCCCAGCCAGGCATATCACAATATTTCAAAATACAATCGCGGGAAAACATAGTTTGGAAAGCAAAAATGGTTATTGCTTTAATGAAAATACAAACCTGTCTTGTTAGTTATCAAAATTGAGCGAACAACAGCATAGCCTATCTAATTGGCACCCGCGGAGATCATTGGCAACATCCCTGGTTAGTGTGCACTGCGCATATTCACTATTTATCATTGTCGGGTCAGTGCTACTTAAATTTGTTTTTGGACAATAATTTCCTCCTCCAGTTTTAGTTGGTCGTCAAATTCCCCCTTGTAGGCCTATTATATGGACAACTTAATTTCTATTGATCTGTTTGTCAGTGTCAGCAGAGTAGGCTACCCTGTAATTTGTCTTATCAAAAAAGATTCTACTAATGTCTCCGACTCCAGTCATGTGAAGTGTAGTAGAATTGCATGAAATGTGTTTATAAAAGGCCACATTTTTCCCATGCAAAGAAAGAAGAAACGTAGCCTATAGCCTAGGCCTACTCGATGCTATACTGGCTCAGCCATGCATTGAAAGGTATTTTTTTTGCGAACAGTGATTGAGTTATATTATTAGCCTAAATTATGACTATCCAATCTACTCATCACATTACGAATAGTAGGCTGTCTTACATAGACTACCAGTCAAAAGTTTGAACACACCTACTCATTAAAGTTTTTTTTATATTTTATATTTTCTACATTGTAGAATAATAGTGAAGAAATCAAAACTATGAAATAACACATATGGAATCATGTAGTAACCAAAAAAGTGTTAAACAAATCAAAATATATGTTATATTTGAGATTCTTCAAATAGCCACCCTTTGCCCTGATGACAGCTTTGCACACTCTTGGCATTCTCTCAACCAGCTTCATGAGGTAGTCACCTGGAATGCATTTCAATTAACAGGTGTGCCTTCTTAAAAGTTCATTTATGGAATTTATTTCCATCTTAATGCTTTTGAGCCAATCAGTTGTGTTGTGACAAGGTATGGGGGGTATACAGAAGATAGCCCTATTTGGTAAACGACCATGTCCATATTATGGCAAGAACAGCTCAAATAAGCAAAGAGAAACAACAGTCCATCATTACTTTAAGACATGAAGGTCAGTCAATAGGGAACATTTCAAGAATTTTGAACGTTTCTTCAAGTGCTGTCGCAAAAACCATCAAGCGCTATGATGAAATTGGCTCTCATGAGGACCGCCACAGGAATGGAAGACCCAGAGTTACCTCTGCTGCAGAGGATAAGTTCATTAGAATTACCAGCCTCATAAATTGCAGCCCAAATAAATGCTTCACAGAGTTCAAGTAACAGACACATCTCAACATCAACTGTTCAGAGGGGACTGTGTGAATCAGGCCTTCATGGTCGAATTGCTGCAAAGAAACCACTACTAAAAGACACCAATAATAAGAAGAGACCTGCTTGGGCCAAGAAACACAAGCAATGGACATTAGACAGGTGGAAATTTGTCCTTTGGTCTGGAGTCCAAATTGGAGATTTTTAGTTCAAACTGCCGTGTTTTTGTGAGACGCGGTGTGGGTGAACAGATGATCTCCGCATGTGTAGTTCCCACCGTAAAGCATGGAGGAGGAGGTGTTATCGTGTGGAGGTGCTTTGATGGTGACACTGTCTGTGATTTATTTAGAATATAAGGCACACTTAACCAGCATGGCTACCACAGCATTCTGTAGCGATACGCCATCCCATCTGGTTTAGGCTTAGTGGGACTATCATTTGTTTTTCAACAGGGCAATGACCCAACACACCTCCAGGCTGTGTAAGGGCTATTTTACCAAGAAGGAGAGTGATGGAGTGCTGCATCAGATGACCTGACCTCCACAATCCCCCGACCTCAACCCAATTGAGATGGTTTGGGATGAGTCGGACGGCAGAGTGAAGGAAAAGCAACCAACAAGTGCTCAGCATATGTGTGAACTCTTTCAAGACTGTTGGAAATTCATTCCAGGTGACTACCTCATGAAGCTGGTTGAGAGAATGCCAAGAGTGTGCAAAGCTGTCATCAAGGCAAAGGGTGGCTATTTGAAGAATCTCAAATATAAAATATATTTTGATTTGTTTAACACTTTTTTGGTTACTACATGATTCCATGTGTGTTATTTCACAGTTTTGATGTCTTCACTATTATTCTACAATGTAAAACATAGTAAAAATAAAGAAAAACCCTTGAACGAGTAGGTGTGTCCAAACTTTTGACTGGTACTGTAAGTCTGCAAATGCAATGATGTATGGAATGCTTTATTATAAAGGTGCATTCTTACGCCTATGTATGCCAGTTAGGCTACACCAATTGTAAAGCATTAATGTGCTTGTCATGACTTCCTCCGAAGCTGCCTCCTTGTTCGGGCAGGCTTTGGCGATCGTCGTCACCGGCCTTCTAGCCACTGCCGCTCCATATCTCATCATTCCATTTGTTTTGTCTTGTCTATTACACACACCTGGTTCATATTCCCATCATTAGTACGTGTATAAGTGTTCCCTCTGCCCCCTTGTCCTTGTGGGTGATTGTTTATTGTGAGGAGATAGTAGCTTGGTTGAGCTCAGTGTATTTTGTATTGTCGGGGTATTTTTCCCTGTGTGCCTGTTTGTTCCAGTGTGCCTGTTTTGCACACTGGACTGGTTAATGCTGTATTATGGAATAAACTCTGTATACTGTCAGAGGAAGGCCCTCAAAATTGTCAAAGACTCCAGCCACCCTAGTCATAGACTGTTCTCTCTGCTACTGCACGGCAAGCTGTACTGGAGTGCCAAGTCTAGGTCCAAAAGACTTCTTAACAGCTTCTACCCCCAAGCAATAAGACTCCTGAACAGCTAATCAAATGGCTACCCAGACTATTTGCACTGCCCCCCACCCCATCTTTTTTACGCTGCTGCTACTCTGTTAATGATTTATGCATAGTCACCTTAACTCTACCCACATGTACATATTACTTCAACTACCTCAACTAGCCGGTGCCCCCGCACATTGACTCTGCACCGGTACCCCCCTGTATATAGCCTCCCTAATGTTATTTTATTTTACTTCTGCTCTTTTTTTCTCAACACTTTTTTGTTGTTGTTTTATTTTACTTTTTTTAAATTAAAAATAAATTCACTGTTGGTTAAGGGCTGTAAGTAAGCATTTCACTGTAATGTCTGCACCTGTTGTATTCGGCGCATGTGGCCAATACCATTTGATTTGATTTGATTTGATTGATTTACTGTGATCTACCCTCCTGCATCACAGTGCTTAATTTTTGGACCCATTTTTTTGCCAGCGCTGGTGCTGCAGACAGACATATCGGTTCGCTAATACTGCACTATTAAAGGCCCCAGTGCACTACTTTTGGGAGAAAAATATTTTCTTGCATTTTAAATTGTTTTATTATTATGATTTATTTTTTCAGATTTTTCAGGGGTTGCTGCAGCAACCTCAGCATCCCTACTTCCCACGGCCATGGTCATATGCACTTAAATGGGGAATGGAGGATACTTTTCCCGTGTCTCATTTTCATGTCAGCCAGGTAGGATACTCCTGTTGCAATGTGCTTAATATTAGGAAAGTTGAGAAATAAATATAGTAGGCTTAGCCTATAGAAAGCTTATGGGATCCTCCTCTTTTTAATAGAGGCCATCAAAATGTTGCGCAACATGAGCTCATGGGGTCTCATGAAGTGATTGATTTGATTTTTGAATGCATTTGCATTGATGTCAGAGTGATTAGAGGGACAATAGAGCGCTGAGTACCAGGCCATTAGCGACTGGCCATTAGCAAGTTTGATAGGCTACTAATGACCATTGGCGGCATCAGAGGGCAGTTTTGGAGAAGCCTAGTTACTGTAACTAAATGGTCATGTGGAATTTGACTGTGGTCATGACTCGATTAGCATAACAGCCCTAGTAGCACCTCTAAGCAAGATCTGTTAACTTCTTTAAAGTGGTAGCACCTCTAAACAAGATCTGTTAACTTTTTTAAAGTGGTAGCACCTCTAAACAAGATCTGTTAACTTATTTAAAGTGGTAGCACCTCTAAACAAGATCTGTTAACTTATTTAAAGTGGTAGCACCTCTAAACAAGCACAAACAATATTTCCTAACATACCCACCCGGGACTAATCAAGGCGTGTCTAGGGGTCTAGGGGTGTCTAGGGGTAGGGACTAGGTGTCGATTTGGAACTGGGCATAGCTATGTGTTTTCTGTGAAGTTAGTATAGAGTAGTCCTTGGTTCATGGAAGAATACTATATCTCAGAGCTTTCATATCTTCATCCTGGGAGTGGTGTGTGGGGCGGTTGTGTGTGTGCATTTCCGGTACACTCTTAGAAAGAAAGATGCTATCTAGAACCTAAAAGGGTTCTTCGGCTGTTCACATAGGAGAACCCTTTGAAGAACCCTTTTTGGTTCTAGGTAGAACCCTTTTGGTTTCAGGTAGAACCCTTTTGAGTTCCATATAGAACCCTTTCCATAGAGGGTTTTACATGGTACCCAAAAGAGTTCTACCTGGAAAAGTGTTCTCCTAAGCACGTCCCGTAACGGGTCGACCAGACCTCCATCCATCCATCCTATTCCTGTGAGGTAATGACTCTCTGTGTTTCCTGCTGAAGATGGTGGTGTGAATCTGTGTTTCCTGTTAACTTCCTGTTACCGCTCACTCCTTGACTGTGCGTTTCCTGTTCCTGTGTGTCTGCAGATCTCCCTCCAGGACATCCTGAGGCCCTCCTCCGACCTTCCCCGTCGTTTCCGCCCACCACTGGGTCAAGTGGGTCCATAGCATGAGGGACGCTGGGAGGGAGCTGGAAGGAGACTTCCTGATTAAGAACGATGTGCCCAAACATGGACAGGTTTTTTTCCAAACCCCATCTGGCCCAAACCTTCCAGGTAACCCTGTACTGGGCCTTGACTGAGAGCAGCAACAGTGATGCCCAACATTACTCAGAGAGGAGCGTCTGTGTGTGCATTTCTCACTCCTGGGGCATGTGGCTCACCTCTACTGTGTACAGAATGGATCTCTGATGCCATGTCTAACAGGCTTGGTCCTTTCACCTGTGAGTCACCAGTCTGGTTTTAAATGAGTAAAACCTATAGGCTACTCATGATGATGATTTGCTTATTTGTTTTTTTTTTCTTTGGAAGCGCTTTCAGATTTCTTTCTTTTCTGAAAAGTGCTATAGAAGTTTAATAAATGATTACTATTATACATTACTGAGTCATGCCATGGATACCATCATCCATCCATCATCACATTCAGTTGATTATTATTAATCAAAAATAATTGACATGTAACTCACAGTGAGGATCTTGGGTTGACCCGTCTTGATGTTCCACAACAAACCTCCAACCCTGGATCTGCTCCAGAACCGGAGTTGAGAAACACTGGCCTGTTCAAAGCAACCCAAGAAGGTGCTACCTAGAACCATAAAAGGTTCTTCAATTGTCCCCTTAGGAGAACCTTCAGAAAACAACTATTTTTGGTTCCAAGTTGAACACTTCCACCAATACTAGGTTCTAAGTGGAACCCTTTCACTACTAAAAGGTTCTGAGTAGAATAATATATACCACCAATGGGTTCTATCTGTGGTATAAAAGATTCTACTCAGAACCTTTTCTTATCCTATTGAGAAAAACAAATACAAAGTGTCTCTCTCTTTGTGTGTATCTGTGCTCTGCAGAGATGAGTCATAACAGTGAAGTTACCTCCGTATGGTGGCAGAGGCCCTGAGACTGAGCCTAGCTGAGACAGTCCATTACTGTGCCGGCCCAGACCTTGTTCAAATCCCTCTGGAGCAGTGGAGGCTCCTCAGAGGAGGAAGGGGAGGACCATCCTCCTCAGTGAATTTTATTTTTTTTTAAATAAAGAAATAGTGAAACATTAAAAAAAGTTATCCTTTTTAGACAAAATTTACTAAATATCTTCACGTCACCAAATAATTTATTAAAACACGCTGTTTTGCAATGAAGGTCTACAGTAGCCTCAACAGCCCTCTGTAGGGTAGCACAATGGTGTAGCTGGAGAGTATGTGAGCAGAGCGATGCTGGAGCGGAGCGTGCCCAATTTGACTGGAGCGTGGAGCGAGTATCTCAAAGGTGTCGGCCTTCTCGCCAGTTACGCTCACGTCACCAGCTCAGGGCGTGCCCGGCCCAGCATGCATCTGTAGTCTACTTGTGTGCTGCTATAGCCCCTTGCTTTAGCTACTGTCATGGAGTTCACTAAATATTGTCATAAAGAAACTGATAAAAACACACAGGTGACAAATCAAGGTGACTTACAAAGATGAGGAGGATCAAGAACAAGAGAGGGAGTGTGGTGATGTAGTGTCCACAACTAAACCCAAGAGAGGGAGTGTGGTGACGTAGTGTCCACAACTAAACCCAAGAGAGGGAGTGTGGTGATGTAGTGTCCACAACTAAACCCAAGAGAGGGAGTGTGGTGACGTAGTGTCCACAACTAAACCCAAGAGAGGGAGTGTGGTGATGTAGTGTCCACAACTAAACCCAAGAGAGGGAGTGTGGTGACGTAGTGTCCACAACTAAACCCAAGAGAGGGAGTGTGGTAATGTAGTGTCCACAACTAAACCCAAGAGAGGGAGTGTGGTGATGTAGTGTCCACAACTAAACCCAAGAGAGGGAGTGTGGTGATGTAGTGTCCACAACTAAACCCAAGAGAGGGAGTGTGGTGATGTAGTGTCCACAACTAAACCCAAAGTAGCATGGTGTATTTACTACATGCACATGCTAAAAGAAAGGAAGTGGTGGGTAGCTAGTTAAGTGTGTCATTGAGGCAAAGTACTTATAAATAAAAACAATCAGAGCTTTTTGAAAAGTTTCGTTCATTTTCGTTCTATTTTCTATACAACAGGCCATCATTAACTTTGGCTCAATAGGCCTGGCTCTTTCAAGGAGCTTTCCATTTTGATTGGGTTATTTTACCAATCAGCATGCATTTGTAGTCTACTTGTGTGCTGCCATAACCTCTTGCTTTAGCTACTGTTTTCAAAAAGAAGCAGACAGGTGTAAAATCAAGGTGATGGGTTTTTAGCAACCCCAGTGACTCTGCAGTGGTATTCTCCACTGATGGCCTGATCTCCAGGCACCATCGATGAGCCTGAAGCCATAGACTCTGTCCAAACTCATGTTTCTAAAAATGAATTCAAAAGGCACTGTAGATGGAGCCTAATAAGGCATTTTTTGTTTAATTTGTAATTAATTCTAAGTGAGTCAGAGCCAATATGTTCAATTTACAGACTATAATGATTTAATAAAACAAAACGTTGTTTAAATGCTGAGTGCTTAATGTCCCTGCCAGTCTAGTGTGTCGCACTCGCAAATGCTCCACAATTGATTTGTTTGTTGGCGATAGCCTTGAAATAACTGAAATAATATCGCCTAAATAATTATTTTTCATTCCTTCTTAGGCTCCCTGTCTGTCTGCTGACCTATTCAGAGTGTTTATATGCTGTTTAATACGACATGTAGCCTATTTGAAATTATGAAGTCACCTTTTCCTGTTGTTTGTTAAAGTACCTTTCATTCAAATCATATGGTTTGATTTCAATACTTCAAAACCAAATGGTAGGTCCAGGTAGTCACAAAAATAGATGGGTGTTGGTTAAATGGTGATTTTAATAAATGGAGCGAATTTATAGCGGCATTTCTTCTTCCTGTGAGTGAGGAGCGGTTTTTAGCAGAGTGGTTGGAAAGGATGTGGAGCTACGGAGCTCTGGGTACATTGACTTCAATACAAAACCTAGGAGGCTCGTGGTTCTCACCCCCTTCCATAGACTTACACAGTAATTATGACAACTTCCGGAGGACGTCCTCCAACCTATCAGAGCTCTTGCAGCATGAACTGACATGTTGAACAGTTTTGAACAAATTAATTTCAAAATTAAGGAGAAGCAAGAGAGAGAGCGTGCAAGAGAGACCGAGAGAGAGAGAGAGAGAGAGAGAGAGAGAGAGAGAGAGAGAGAGAGAGAGAGAGAGAGAGAGAGAGAGAGAGAGAGAGAGAGAGAGAGAGAGAGAGAGAGAGAGAGAGAGATAGAGAGAGATAGAGAGAGAGAGAGAGCTACCTAGCTATATTTCGTAATATATATATTTTCACGTTCACTTACTTAGCTAGCATCAAATGCAGCTAGCTAGTTTAGCCTACTCAAACACCCGGCTCAAACATAGAGGGGTGCTATGTTAGCTAGCTGGCTATGGCTATCCAACACTGGAACTCTTCCAAGTCAAGGTAAGCTTTTGGTTTTATTAATGTATTGCCACCGGGGCCCGCTGGTGTAACTGCTAAAC
Organism: Coregonus clupeaformis; assembly: GCF_020615455.1. Classification (NCBI taxonomy): domain Eukaryota; kingdom Metazoa; phylum Chordata; class Actinopteri; order Salmoniformes; family Salmonidae; genus Coregonus; species Coregonus clupeaformis. The sequence goes on along the minus strand of NC_059211.1, from coordinate 22,377,864 downwards.
TGCTTGCTGCTGACTGTACACTGTACTGCATGATTGTAGCGGGTTTACTAACGTTTTAGTTCTACTAGCTATGTTGGCTATGACGTGACAACGAGCGGTTAGCGTTCATGAGATCAAGGTTTGGCTTGGAAAAGTTTTTTCGCCTGGTCACAGACAGCTGATGTGTTGTGCACTGAAGTCCACAAGCGAAGGGAAAAGGTGAGAGGAGGAGAGTGCATAGTAGATAGACGCGACAAGGAAGTATACATACAACGAGCCGTTTGTATGTGGCTGCTATGAAAGTGAACTGCGGTATTGAATGTGTCACTGTCTGTCACCTTGATTACTCAAAATTCTCTCGACCTGTGCATCTAGCTACGTTGTAAACTTTCATTCATAGGCTAGGTTGTAGCAACCTCATGATGGGTACAGGGAACATTTGAGTATCATGTAGCAGCCTAAACCTATCGACGTTACATTGAGCTGGGTGAATGGAATATGAATGACAGTCATCCAATATGCTGTGATAGAAATAAGGCCATGTTCATGACAACAATAATCATCCTCCCTCATCTTAAACGGCACCGACCGCCACTGGTCTGGAGAATCTAATACTGTCTAAAAGCCTACAGCAGTCCCACACCATACACATGGACAGGTCAGACCACACTGGTGTGTGTGTGTGTGTGTGTGTGTGTGTTATGAAAGAGTAAGTAAGTGCGAGAGAGAGAGAATGTCTGTATCCATGACAGGACCAGGGCTTTGAGGTAACGACCACCCTTTCTACTTACAGTTCAGTGGAGGGCTGCTGAGGGGAAGATGGCTCATAATAATTGCCTGGACGGAGCCAATGCAATGGCATCGAACACATGGAAACCATGTGTTTGATGTATTTGATACCATTCCACTTATTCCACTCCATCCTTTACCACGAGCCCGTCCTCCCCAATTAACATGCCACCAGCCTCCTGTGGTACAGTTAGTGCATTCATCTGAAGGGGGCTAGGTGAGACAACCACATTGCATAGTCATAGTGAGTAAAACAATTCCTCAATAAAGCATCTGTCAGCAAAGCTGCCACCTCTGTCTTAATAGGTACTTGTATCTGCCAGGTACACTCTGTCTTAATAGGGACCTGTATCTGCCAGGTGCACTCTGTGTGCTGTAGATGTTGCTGGCGACAGTGACAGCACTGATCGATCAATCCTACCGGACTTTGAACTCTCGATTCACCAGATGAAAGACAAACAAAACAGGCTGGTTTCCCTGTCTGTTACCGCTGCCTAGATAACCCTGTCTGTTACCGCTGCCTAGATAACCCTCTAACAAAGATCTGTCTGTCTTCTAAGTATTCAAATATGACTAATGTGTTAACAAACACACACACTGTATCTCTGGAGATTAAAATAGTTCCTCTACTGTTCCAAACACTTCCTAGCCATAGTCTCTCTCTCTCTCTCTCTCTCTCTCTCTCTCTCTCTCTCTCTCTCTCTCTCTCTCTCTCTCTCTCTCTCTCTCTCTCTCTCTCTCTCTCTCTCTCTCTCTCTCTCTCTCTCTCTCTCTCTCTCTCTCTCAATTCAATTCAATTTCAATTTCAATTTAAGGGCTTTATTGGCATGGGAAACGTATGTTAACATTGCCAAAGCAAGTGAAGTAGATAGTAAACAAAAGTGAAATAAACAATAAATATTAACAGTAAACATTACACTCAGAAGTTTCAAAAGAATAAAGACATTTCAAATGTCATATTATGTATATATACAGTGTTGTAATAATGTGCAAATAGTTAAAGTACAAATGGGAAAATAAATAAACATAAATATGGGTTGTATTTCTCTCTCTCTCTCTCTCTCTCTCTCTCTCTCTCTCTCTCTCTCTCTCTCTCTCTCTCTCTCTCTCTCTCTCTCTCTCTCTCTCTCTCTCTCTCTCTCTCTCTCTCTCTCTCTCTCTCTCTCACAGCAGCAACACCACAGTAGAAATCTAGATGAGGTAGAGTAGTCCTAAAGTCCCCCTGATGCCCAGACCTGCTGACTTATGGACTATGGCTCGGATGTGTTTAACAAACGTGTTTACTTAACTACTGTAATACTTTCATAATCAAATCTAACAAACGTGTGCACACATTTTGTTACTAACGCATGTGAAGGTGTGTGAAAATTCAATATTTTTATTCTTATCACAAAGTGTTTATTCCGAGCAGCATCCCAAAATGGGTTCTCCTATAAAGTGTTTTGTTGTTTCAGCCTCGCCTCGACGACATCCCGTTGGAATGAATAGCAGCGCGATGTGTCATGGCCGTTGAATTCTATTGAGTGAAAGGAAAAGGGCGATGGGGGCACATCCTGGCTGAGTCACAGCCCTCCAAGCCCCTCTTTGTTTCTGCTTCTGTGAGAGGTTGAGAGGGAGGCCAGTGGGAAAGACCAGACCAGCCCTGACCAGATCAGACCAGACCAGCCCTGACTAGACCAGACCTGACCAGACCAGCCCTGACCAGACCAGACCAGCCCTGACCAGACCAGCCCTGACCAGACCAGCCCTGACCAGACCAGACCAGCCCTGACCAGACCAGACCAGCCCTGACCAGAACAGCCCTGACCAGACCAGACCTGACCAGACCAGCCCTAAAGCCCCAGACTTGGACTGAGCCACTGGAAAATCAGCTAAACACTCCTGATCCGAACAGGGAGTTGTGTCCAAACTGCACGATTCCCGCTCGGCCAAACCCAAATGGGGCTCCACAGGGAGGGCACGCTCTCTCTCAGGCAGGCTGTGACTGTTACAGCAGGTTGGGGTCAATTGCATTTCCATTTCAAATAAAACGGAGAATTTGTTTTCATTTTAAGTTGGATTTTCTATTCTCTTCCTGATTTGATTGAATAGAAATGGCAGTGACCCTATAACCCTGTGAGAGACATCATAATGAGATTTCTATTTTTAGAGACCGGGGGAAATCCTCCAACCGCAGAAAAGAGGACCAAAGGCCGGCCTGGGGTTATGTGTGAAATGTTATCTGTTACTCTTGGAGGTTTATTAAACGTGCACGTACAATGTCATTATTGGGCTCCCGAGTGGCGCAGCGGTCTAAGGCACTGCATCTCAGTGCTTGAGGCGTCACTACAGACCCCCTGGTTCAATTCCAGGCTGTATCACAACCGGGCCGTGATTGGGAGTCCCGTAGGGCAGCGCACAATTGGCCCAGCGTCGTCCGGGTTTGGCCGGTGTAGGCCGTCATTGTAAATAAGAATTTGTTCTTAACTGACTTGCCTAGTTAAATAAAATTGTGTAGGTACAAGACTAGTAGTTTCATTTCCCATTTGGTTTTCTTGCATTAATCCATCCATGAGCTGTGAATCTACCCCCATTAGAATCCCCAACACAAGCCTGTGGCCCTGGAATATGTTACTCAGCAAATGAAAGCATGAAACACTAACAGCAGTTGTGGCTCATTAATGAGTCCAGCTAACCTTGGTTATGCCAGATTAGGGCTGTATGGTCAGGGTTAATCCAGGATTACATTACTCTTGATCCTGTTATTTCCATTCTAGCAGGTTCCTGCATTGCTCATTACAACACACATTTTAGTTATTTAGTAGACACTCTTATCCAGAGCAATGTACAGCGGTGAGAGCATACATCTTTGTACTGGTCCCCCGTGGGAATCGAACCCACAACTCTGGCATTTCAAGCTCCATGCTCTACCACCTGAGCTACACGGGACCAGTGTAGTATTGTACAGTCCCAGTGTGTACTTAGCTATTAAACAAATAACATGGTTAACTAAGTAACTGTCCCAAATACTACTCTTAAGTACCCATTGACCTACATATATTGTGTCGGGGTTACCATGACTAGGCTGTTGTGACTGAATCAAAGGACTGACGGATCTTCCAGATAGACTGTGTCACTGTAGGTCTTTTCAGGATAGGTTGGTGTTGTCTCGTCTCATCTGTTTGGCCTGTGTCTATTCTTCTGATGCCATCTCCTGTTGGTGGAGAGAATCGCTGGCTCAGGTAGAGGGCTGTTCACAGCCACCTGTCCTGTCAATAAACTCAATGTCACAACCTGATACCACAGAACGTCTGCCATGCCATGGGTTTACTTTGGATGAATTGTTCAGTTGTTTGTTTAAAACATTGCTGCATCTGTGTAGGGTTACAAAATACACTTGTCACGAATTCTGCCGAGGCTGCTCCTCCTCCTTGCTCGGGCAGGCTTCGGCGTTCGTCGTCCCCGGAGTACTAGCTGCCACCGTTGAATGTTTCGATGTTCGTTTGGTTGGGTCTGTCTGTTACACCTGTGTCCGTTTGGGTCTGATTATGTGCCCTATAAGTTTCAGGTGTGGTTGTCGTTAGTTTGTGTGTTATTTTCCGCCTGTCCATTGGTGTCACCTGTGCAGTACTCTGGACTTTGTTTTTTTTGTGACGCACTGTGTTGCGTTGTCGCTCGCCTTTGTGACGCACTGTGTTGCGTTGTTTATACAGTTAGTAAAGTCTTGTTTGACTCAGCCTATGCGTCCTGCGTCTGACTCCTCAACCGCATCCACATCAACACTGACAACACTCCCCTACATGTTTATTTGTACAGTGAAGCTAAAACTTTTAATTTGTCTCTATACTCCGGCATTTTGGATTTGAGATTTTTAAAAAATGTCATATGAGACGACAGTACAGAATGCCTTCAAAACATTCTAACCTCTTACCATTACCAATAACAGGGGAGGTTAGCATTTTCAGGGGGTATGATATTTATGCCTCTAACTTTCTCACTCATCATGATTCATGATTCATTCATGATTATCCGTAACCATGGTAACATCTACGTTAATGTAGAAGTGTTCAGAAGTGACTCCAACATGACACAATACATTATTTACCATTCATTTCTATTGGACACAACATAATCCGAAACACAACCAAAACAAACTGCAAATGCATCCAAAACGTTTGTAGAGTCACAAGCTTGATGTAATCATTGCGTGCTAGGAATATGGGACCAAATACTACACTTTTGACTAAATTTAATACACTATGAGTGAATTTGTCCAAATACTTGACACCTTAAAATGGGGGGACTAGATACATAAAGTGCTTTAATTTCTAAACTGTAAAACAGATATGTATTTAAATACCCTCAAATAAAAGGTGACATTCTGTACTGTCGCCTCATATATTTGATCTCAAATTAAATACTGGAGTATAGAGCCAAATTAATAATCTAATCAAATCTAATTTTATTGGTCGCGTACACATATTTTGCAGATGTTATCGCAGGTGTAGCGAAATACTTCTGTTTCTAGCTCCAGTGCAGTGATACCTAACAATACAAAACAATAAACACAAATCAAAAAAATAAAATGAAAGAAATTAAGAAATATCAGCACGAGTAATGTCAGAGTCCGGAATATACGCTGAGTATACAAAACATGACATAGACTGACCAGGTGAATCCAGGTGAAAGCTATGATCCCTTATTGATGTCACTTGTAAAAATCCACTTCAGTCAGTGTAGATGAAGGGGAGGAGACAGGTTAAAGAAGGATTTTTAAGCCTTGAGACAATTGAGACATGGATTGTGTATGTGTGCCATTCAGAGGGTGAATGGGCAAGACAAAATATTTAAGTGCCTTTGAACGGGGTATGAGAGTAGGTGACAGGCGCACCGATTTGTGTGCTATGCTGCTGGGTTTTTCATAATCAACAGTTTCCTGTGTGTATCAAGAATGGTCCACCAACCAAAGGACATCCAGCCAACTTGACACAACTGTGGGAAGCATTGGAGACAACATGTGCCAGCATCCCTGTGGAACGCTTTCGACACCTTGTAGAGTCCATGCCCCGACAAATTGAGGCTGTTCTGAGGGCAAAAGGGTGGGTGCAACTCAATATTAGGGAAGGTGTTCCTAATGTTTTGTATAGTCAGTGTAAATATATATATATACACTACCCATCAAAAGTTTGGACACACCTACTCATTCAAGGGTTTTTCTTAATTTTTTACTATTTTCTACATTGTACAATAGTAGTGAAGACATCAAAACTATGAAATAACACATATGGAATCATGTAGTAACCAAAAAAGTATTAAACAAATCAAAATATATTTTATATTTGAGTCTCTTCAAAGTAGCCACCCTTTGCCTTGATGACAGCTTTGCACACTCTTGGCATTCTCTCAACCAGCTTCACCTGGAATGCTTTTCCAACAGTCTTAAAGGAGTTCCCACATATGCTGAGCACTTGTTGGCTGCTTTTCCTTCACTCTGCGTGTAGGCACTACATGATTCCATATGTGTTATTTCATAGTTTTGATGTCTTCACTATTATTCTGCAATGTAGAAAATAGTAAAAATAAAGAAAAACCCTTGAATGAGTAGGTGTGTCCAAACTTTTGACTGGGACTGTATATATATACACTACCGTTCAAAAGTTTGGGGTCACTTAGAAATGTCCTTGTTTTCGAAAGAAAAGCAAATTTTTTGTCCATTAAAATAACATAAAATTGATCAGAAATACAGTGTAGACATTGTTCATGTTGTAAATGGCTATTGTAGCTGGAAACGGCTGATTTTTTTAATGGAATATCTACATAGGCGTACAGAGGCCCATTATCAGCAACCATCAGTCCTGTGTTCCAATGGCACGTTGTGTTTGCTAATCCAAGTTGATCATTTTAAAAGGCTAATTGATCATTAGAAAACCCTTTTGTTAGTTAGTTACACTTTAGTAGACGCTCTTATCCAGAGCGACATACAGGAGCAATTAGGGTTAAGTGCCTTGCTCAAGGGCACAGGGTATTTCTGATCAATTTGATGTTATTTTAATGGTTTAAAAAAATGAATTTCTTTCGAAAACAAGGACATTTCTAAGTGACCCCAAACATTTGAACGGTAGTGTATATATAAATATAATGGCGTGTATAGACAGTATGGACAGTATATGAATAGAAAATGTGTGTACAGCAGTAGTTCTATACAGTGGGAGGAGCCTTGACTAGAATACAGTATGAAGTGGGTAAAACAGTATGTAAACATTTATTAAAGTGACCAGTGGTCCATGACTATGTACATAGGACAGCAGTCTCTAAGGTGCAGGGCAGAGTACCCGGTGATAGCCGGATAGTGACAGTGACTAAGGTTCAGGGCAGGGTACTGGGCGGAGGCCGGCTAGTGGTGACTGTTTAACAGTCTAATGGCCTGGAGATAGAAGCTGTCTCTCGGTCCCAGCTTTGATGTAGCTGTACTGTCTCCTTCTAGATGGTAACAGGCCGTGGCTCGGTTGGCTGAGGTCCTTGATGATCGTCTTGGCTTTCCTGTGACACCAGGTGCTGTAGATGTCCTGGAGGGCAGGCATTGTTTTAGCTTCACTGTCCAAATAAATACGTAGGGGATTGTATCTGCTTTTACAAACCAAAACCCAAGTCTTATTTGACGCCCTGTACTGTTCATACTGTACATTATTTGTGGTGGTCTGTTGACCTGTTGGTTAACTTTGCCAGGGCGTTCACGGTTCCCCGCCCCTGGAGTAGTGTGGAGTAGTGGAGGAGGTTCAATAAATGGATGTCAATTGTAAAGTATTTTGTCTGTAATGTATTTTTAGTTATGTGTCGGACCCAGTAAGACTATCTGTCTGGGGAATCACATCAAAACACATACTCCCTCTTTATCGCTCTGTGTCTCTGTATGTCTCTCTTTTTTTCTCTCTCTCTGTCACTCTCCCCCACCCTCCCTCTCCCTCTCCCTCTCGCTCTCTCACTCTCTGTCCCTCTCCCCCACCCTCCCTCTCCCTCTCTCACTCTCTGTCCCTCTCCCCCACCCTCCCTCTCCCTCTCTCTCTCGCTCTCTCACTCTCTGTCCCTCTCCCCCACCCTCCCTCTCCCTCTCTCACTCTCTGTCCCTCTCCCCCACCCTCCCTCTCCCTCTCCCTCTCGCTCTCTCACTCTCTGTCCCTCTCCCCCACCCTCCCTCTCCCTCTCCCTCTCTCACTCTCTGTCCCTCTCCCCCACCCTCCATCTCCCTCTCTCTCTTGCTCTCTCACTCTCTGTCCCTCTCCCCCCACCCTCCCTCTCCCTCTCTCTCTTTCTCTCTCTCTGTCCCTCTCCCCCACCCTCCCTCTCCCTCTCTCTCTCGCTCTCTCACTCTCTGTCCCTCTTCCCCACCCTCCCTCCCTCTCTCTCTCTCTCTCTCTCTCTCTCACACTCTGTCCCTCTTCCCCACCCTCCTCCCTCCCTCCCTCTCTCTCCCTCCCTCTCCTCTCTCTCTCTCTCTCTCTCTCTCTCTCTCTCTCTCTCTCTCTCTCTCTCTCTCTCTCTCTCTCTCTCTCACTCTCTGTCCCTCTTCCCCACCCTCCCTCTCCCTCTCTCTCGCTCTCTCACTCTCTGTCCCTCTTCCCCATCCTCCCTCTCTCCCCCTCTCTCTCTCTCACTCTCTGTCCCTCTCCCCCACCCTCCCTCTCCCTCTCTCTCTCACTCTCTGTCCCTCTCCCCCCACCCTCCCTCTCCCTCTCTCTCTCGCTCTCTGTCCCTCTCCCCCACCCTCCCTTTCCCTCTCTCTCTCGCTCTCTGAATTCCTAAGGGATTTTTCATAGTTTTTCGGACAGAATGCTTGCCGGCCCTGAGGGATTGGTCAGGGCTCAAGACTCTCACCCTTCTCTCTTCCTGTGGCGTCCGCTCCACTCAGCCCCTCGCCCTAAAATGGAGCTGGTTGCGTCATCAGCCTCAGTGTGACTCGCAGGAGGTGGAGGGTTCAGTTAAAACCCTACACACTAGGGAAACCATTCCGTTTCCTTCCTGGATTACAGCTGTGAACAGACCACAGACCTTCCTCTCTCTCTCCATTCTTACCATCCATTCCTCTCTTCACGGATCCTCCACCCCTCTCTCTCCATTCTTCCAATCCTCTCTCCACTCGCTGCTCTCCTTGGTGATCCCCGATCCACTCCTCTCTGGTGCTCCACTCCTCTCTGGTGCTCCATTCCTCCTGTGGTAGGGGCGATGTGCTCCATAGGTTTTGTGCGGTCGCTGGGCTTTGCCCTCCTGCCCCTGGCGGTGTGCTGTATTGTGGCCAACGTTCTGCTGTTCTTCCCCGGAGGAGAGATCCAATATGTCCAACAGGAGAGACTGTCCAGGCTGGTCTGGTTCATGATGGGCATCGGAGGGGGAGGCGCGTTGGTGAGTAACAATATGTCACTCTGTTGTCACTACACCAGCTACAGTTGTTATACCGTTGAGCTGATGGTTTATGGGTCAGTTTAACAAGCGGTTCAGGGAACAAAAGGTAGAATAAAAGATCAAGATAATCAAGAGAACTTTAGAGAAGTCATAATAGTTTTATCTCTTGGTCTTGTATTTCCTTTCTGATAATAACACATGCTAATCTGAATCAGGTGCTAATCTGACACAGGTGCTAATCTGACACAGGTGCTAATCTGACACAGGTGCTAATCTGACACAGGTGCTAATCTAACACAGGTGCTAATCTGATACAGGTGCTAATCTGACACAGGTGCTAATCTGACACAGGTGCTAATCTGACACAGGTGCTAATCTGACACAGGTGCTAATCTGACACAGGTGCTAATCTGACACAGGTGCTAATCTGACTTTAGTAAATCCATGTGTGTAATGAATTAATCTGTTGCTGTAAGAGGGGAGGGTTGAGGCTGACAGGGCTGTATCATGGATGTTTTGACCTTTTAAACTGAACTCCCTCAGCTGTTCTCCTTCCTGTGGAGATACTATAGGACACAAAGGGAAATGGCTGTCAACATACCCTAGGAGTGTTATTTAACCTGACACCTACAGTAGAGTGGGAATTAGCCACCATTTAATGAACCTGTTCTATGGACCATCTTTTTGTGATTAACGATAGTTGTTCAGTAAAATATAGTGGTACAACAGCAGAGCTCTTGGGGATATTGTATGTAGATGGTGGATTGATGCACTGAAATATCACACTGCGGCAGAACCTGAGATTTCCCCGTTGTGTGTCTCTGTAGATGTTCCTGCCTGCTGGGGTTTTCATCAGCCTGGGGAAATGTACAGGCCGCTGTTGGAATGAAAGCTTCATGGTCAGTACTGATGCTTTGGTTACTTCTTGTCATTAGGGCCCTGTGTTTTGTGAGATCATGTGACACGCCTGGATTTTGACCTTTATTTAAAGCTTTTTCATCAAACTGTACCCTTTTCTTTTCATGTCAGATGGTCCAGCACCGTCCTCAGAAAATTGCCTTCATTTCTGGTGGAATTCTCATTTCTGGATCAGGCTTCAAATATAAGATAAAATCTTGCTATGTCACATGATCGCGCAAAACACACATTTATGATTTCAGCCAGTGGTTCTATTATTATTGCGAAAAGCAGAGGTAATAGGGGTCAGCCTTCTCGTGTTCTTCAGGACAGAGGGTAGTGGTTTGAAAGTAAATCGTTAAAGTAAGTTAGTGGATGTTTTTTGTCTTTGATCCTATTAATATAATCACAGATGTGGCAAAGGTCAATTTTAACACTGTGCTAAGCTAATGCAGAAGCTAATGGGCCCATGAAAGGTAGGCTATGCTTAGCTAATTATACAGTTGAAGTCGGAAGTTTACATTCACTTAGGTTGGAGTCACTCAAACTTGTTTTTCAACCACTCAACACATTTATTTTTAACAAACTATAGTTTTGGCAAGTCGGTTAGGACATCTACTTTGTGCATGACACAAGTAATTTTTCCAACAATTGTTTACAGACAGATTATTTCACTTATAATTCACTGTATCACAATTCCAGTGGGTCAGAAGTTTACATACACTAAGTTGACTGTGCCTTTAAACAGCTTTGAAAATTCCAGAAAATGATGTAATGGCTTTAGAAGCTTCTGATAAGCTAATTGACATCATTTGAGTCAATTGGAGGTGTACCTGTGGATGTATTTCAAGGCCTACCTTCAAACTCATGGGAAAATCAAAATAAATCAGCCAAGACCTCAGAAAAAAAATCGTAGACCTCCACAAGTCTGGTTCATCCTTGGGAGCAATTTCCAAATGCCTGAAGGTACCACGTTCATCTGTTCAAACAATAGTACGCAAGTATAAACACCATGGGACCACGCAGCCGTCATACCGCTCAGGAAGGAGACGCGTTCTGTCTCCTAGAGATGAACATACTTTGGTGCGAAAAGTGCAAATCAATCCCAGAACAACAGCAAAGGACCTTGTGAAGATGCTGGAGGGAACAGGTACAAAAGTATCTATATCCACAGTAAAACGAGTCCTATATCGATAACCTGAAAGGCCGCTCAGCAAGGAAGAAGCCACTGCTCCAAAACCACCATAAAAAGCCAGACTACGGTTTGCAACTGCACATGGGGACAAAGATCGTACTTTTTGGAGAAATGTCCTCTGGTCTGATTAAACAAAAATAGAACTGTTTGGTCATAATGACCATCGTTATGTTTGGAGGAAAAAGGGGGGCCTTGCAAGCCGAAGAACACCATCCCAACCGTGAAGAACGGGGTTGGCAGCATCATGCTGTGGGGGTGCTTTGCTGCAGGAGGGACTGGTGCACTTCACAAAATACATGGCATGATGAGGAAGGAAAATTATGTGGATATATTGAAGCAACATCTCAAGACATCAGTCAGGAAGTTAAAGCTTGGTCGCAAATGGGTCTTCCAAATGGACAATGACCCCAAGCATACTTCCAAAGTTGTGGCAAAATGGCTTAAGGACAACAAGGTATTGGAGTGGCCATCACAAAGCCCTGACCTGGGCAGAACTGAAAAAGCGTGTGCGAGCAAGGAGGCCTACAAACCTGACTCAGTTACACCAGCTCTGTCAGGAGGAATGGGACAAAATTCACCCAACTTATTGTGGGAAGCTTGTGGAAGGCTACCCGAAACACTTGACCCAAGTTAAACAATTTAAAGGCAATGCTACCAAATACTAATTGAGTGTATGTAAACTTCTGACCCACTGGGAATGTGATGGAATAAATAAAAGCTGAAATAAATCATTCTCTCTACTATTATTCTGACATTTCACATTCTTAAAATAAAGTGGTGATCCTAACTGATCTAAGACAGGGAATTTTTACTTGGATTAAATGTCAGGAATTGTGAAAAACTGAGTTTAAATGTATTTGGCTAAACTGTATGTAAACTTCAGACTTCAACTGTACATAGGGCCATTGTAACACTATTAGCAGGTACAATAATCATATGAGGAGGAGGCTTCACCATCAGGGATTACAAAGCATCTGGGCCGGGAAGAGGAGCTGAACCTTATCTGTGTATAAGATGTTTTGTAACAGTGATAAGCCAACATTTCTCCTCACACACCCACACACTTCTCTCATGGAGATTGTTATGCAGCTGGTTTGGGTGTAACGGGCAGGCCTGAACTGTGTGTGTGTGTGTGTGTGTGTGTGTGAGAGTGAGTGTGTGTGTGTGGTGTGTGTGTGTGAGTGTGAGAGTGAGTGTGTGAGACAGATAGTTTATATATATGTGTGTATACAGTATATACTAATGGTTTATAGATGTATATTATAGATGTGTACTATATATGTGCATTACAGATGTGTATTATAGATATGTACTATAGATGTGTGTGTGTGTGTACTATTGATGTGTGCTATAGATGTGTATTATAGATGTGTACTATACATGTGTACTATATATATGTATTATAGATGTGTACTATATATGTGTCCTATATATGTGTACTATATATGTGTACTATAGATGTGTACCATATATGTGTATTATAGATGTGTACTATATATGTGTGTGTGTATTATCAATGTGTACTATAGACGTGTACAATAGATGTGTACTATATATGTGTATTATAGATGTGTACTATATATGTGTAATATATGTGTACTATCGATGTGTATTATAGATATGTACTATAGATGTGTACTATATATGTGTACTATAGATGTGTACTATAGATGTGTGTGTGTGTGTACTATATATACACTACCGTTCAAAAGTTTGGGGTCACATAGAAATGTCCTTGTTTTCCATAAAAACATACATGAAATGAGTTTGAATAGGAAATATTGCAAAATGAATAGGAAATGTAGTCATTGACAAGGTTAGAAATAATTATTTTTAATTGAAATAATAATTGTGTCCTTCAAACTTTGCTTTCGTCAAAGAAACCTTGCAGACCTTTGGCATTCTAGTTGTCAATTTGTTGAGGTAATCTGAAGAGATTTCACCCCATGCTTCCTGAAGCACCTCCCACAAGTTGGATTGGCTTGATGGGCACTTCTTATGTACCATACGGTCAAGCTGCTCCCACAACAGCTCAATAGGGTTGATATCCGGTGACTGTGCTGGCCACTCCATTATAGACAGAATACCAGCTGACTGCTTCTTCCCTAAATAGTTATTGCATAGTTTGCAGCTGTGCTTTGGGTCATTGTCCTGTTGTAGGAGGAAATTGGCCCCAATCAAGCGCGTTCCACAGGGTATGGTATGCCGTTACAAAATGGAGTGATAGTCTTCCTTCTTCAAGATCCCTTTTATCCTGTACAAGTCTCCCACTTGACCACCACCAAAGCACCCCCAGACCATCACATTGCCTCCACCATGCTTGACAGATGGCATCAAGCACTCCTCCAGCATCTTTTCATTTGGTCTGCGTCTCACAAATGTTCTTCTTTGTGTCTATAACACTTTTTTCCAATCTTCCTCTGTCCAGTGTCTGTGTTATTTTGCCCATCTGAATCTTTTCTTTTTATTGGCCAGTCTGAGATATGGCTTTTTCTTTGCAACTCTGCCTAGAAGGTCAGCATCCCGGAGTCGCCTCTTCACTGTTGACGTTGGGACTGGTGTTTTGCAGGTACTATTTAATGAAGCTGCCAGTTGAGGACCTGTGAGGCGTCTGGTTCTCAAACTAGACACTAATGTATTTGTCCTCTTGCTCAGTTGTGCACCGGGGACTCCCACTCCTCTTTCTATTCTGGTTAGAGCCAGTTTGCGCTGTTCTGTGAAGGGAGTAGTACACAGTGTTGTACGAGATCTTCAGTTTCTTGGCAGTTTCTCGCTTGGAATAGCCTTCATTTCTCAGAACAAGAATAGACTGATGAGTTTCAGAAGAAAATTATTTGTTTCTGGCCATTTTGAGCCTGTAATCAAACCCACAATTGCTGATGCTCCAGATACTCAACTAGTCTCAAGAAGGCCAGTTTTATTGTATACACAACAGTTTTCAGCTGTGCTAACATAATTGCAAAAGGGTTTTCTAATGATCAATTAGCCTTTTAAAATGATAAACTTGGATTAGCAAACACAACGTTCCATTGGAACACAGGACTGATGGTGGCTGATAATGGGCCTCTGTACGCCTATGTAGATATTCCATAAAAAAATCTGCAGTTTCCAGCTACAATAGCCATTTACAACATTAACAATGTCTACACTGTATTTCTGATCAATTTTATGTTATTTTAATGGACCAAATTTTTTATTTTCTTTTGAAAACAAGGACATTTCTAAGTGACCCCAAACATTTGAATGGTAGTGTATGTGTATTATAGATGTGTATTGTACATGTGTACTGTGGATGTGTATTATATATGTGTATTATATATGCGTACTATATATGTACATTATAGATGTGTACTATATATGTGTATTATATATGTGTACTCTAGATGTGTGTTATATATGTGTAATATATATGTGTATTATATACGTGTATTATATATGTGTATTATAGATGTGTATTATATAGGTGTACTCTAGATGTGTGTTATATATGTGTAATATATATATGTGTATTATATACGTGTATTATATATGTGTATTATATATGTGTGTTATATATGTGTATTATAGATCTGTGTTATATATGTGTATTATAGATGTGTACTGTATATGTATTATATATATGTATTATAGATGTGTATTATATATGTGTATTATAGATGTGTGTGTGTGTGTTACAGATGTGTGGGTTAGTCATGGCAGCGCTAGTTGGGCTGGCCGGGTCGGGGTACTGTTTCGTCATCTCTGTCATGGCCATGTTAGAGGGGCCTCAATGCAACAACGCTCAAGGATGGTCCTATCCCTTCGCCAACCAGGGAGGAAGGTTAGTTCCACCCTCCTTTCAAAGGAAATATATTCTGGAAATATTCTAGCTATTAAGGTTTCTTTAAGTTTTCCAAAAATGCATTGGAAACAAACGTCTGTGTTTTTCTGTTGCGTGTGTGTGTGTGTTTGTGTGTGTCCATTTTCTATTGGGGGGTTGTGTGTACAGCAGTGTTCAAATCAAATCAAATTGTATTTGTCACATGCTCGGTAAACAACAGGTGTAGACTGACAGTGAAATGCTTACTGAGGGGTCCTTTTCCAACAATGTAGAGTTAAAGACACACTAGAAATAGTGACACGAGGAATAAACACACAATGAGTAACAACAACATGGCTACAGAGCATTTGGAAAGTATTCAGACCGCTTGACTTTTTCCACATCCTCATCAATACCCCATAATGACAATACCCCAAAAAGACAGAAATACCTTATTTACAAAAGTATTCAGACCCTTCGCTATGAGACTCGAAATTGAGCTCAGGTGCGTCCTGTTTCCATTGATCATCCTTGAGATGTTTCTACAACTTGAATGGAGTCCACCTGTGGTAAATTACATTGATTGGACATGATTTGGAAAGGCACACACCTGTCTATATAAGGTCCCACAGATGACAGTGCATGTCAGAGCGAAAACCAAGCCATGAGGTCGAAGCTATTGTCCATAGAGCTCCGAGACAGGATTGTGTCGAGGCACAGATCTGGGGAAGGGTACCAAAAAATGTCTGCAGCATTGAAGGTCCTCAAGAACACAGTGGCCTCCATCATTCTTAAATGGAAGAAATGTGGAACTACCAAGACACTTCCTACAGCTGGCCGCCCAGCCAAACTGAGCAATCGGGGGAGAAGGGCCTTGGTCAGGGAGGTGACCAAGAACCTGATGGTCACTCTGACAGAGCTCCAGAGTTCCTCTGTGGAGATAGGAGAACCTATCAGAAGGACAACCATCTCTACAGCACTCCACCAATCAGGCCTTTATGGTAGAGTGGCCAGACGGAAGCCACTCCTCAGTAAAAGGCACATGACAGCCCGCTTGGAGTTTGCCAAAAGGCACCTAAAAGACTCTCAGACCATGAGAAACAAGATTATCTGGTCAGATGAAACCAAAGTTGAACTCTTTGGCCTGAATGCCAAGCATCACGTCTGGAGGAAACCTGGCACCATCCCTACAGTGAAGCTTGGTGGTGGCAGCATCATGCTGTGGGGATGTTTTTCAGCGGCAGGGACTTGGAGACTCGTCAGGATCAAGGGAAAGATTAATGGAGCAAAGTACAGAGAGATCCTTGATGAAAACATGCTCCAGAGCGCTCACAATCTCAGACTGGGGCAAAGGTTCACCTTCCAACAGGACAACGACCCTTAGCACACAGCCAAGACAATGCAGGAGTAGCTTCGGGACAAGTCTCTGAATGTCCTCGAGTGGCCCAGCCAGAGCCCAGACTTGAACCCGATCGAACATCTCTGGAGAGACCTGAAAATAGCTGTGCAGCGACGCTCCCCATCCAACCTGACAGAGCTTGAGAGGATTTGCTGAGAAGAATGGGAGAAACTCCACAAATAAGGTGTGGATTCAAGTCCGGGTTCTGGCTGGGCCACTCAAGGACATTCAGAGACTTGTCCCGAAGCCACTTGGCTGTGTGCTTAGGGTCGTTGTCCTGTTGGAAAGTGAACCTTCACCCCAGTCTGAGGTCCTGAGCACTCTGGAGCAGGTTTTCATCAAGGATCTCTCTGTACTTTGCTGCGTTCATCTTTCCCTTGATCCTGACTAGCCTCCCAGTCCATGCTGCTGAAAAACATCCCCACAGCATGATGCTGCCACCACCAAGCATCACCGTAGGGATGGTGCCATGTTTCCTCCAGACGTGACGCTTGGCATTCAGGCCAAAGAGTTCAATCTTGGTTTCATCAGACCAGATAATCTTGTTCCTCGTGGTCTGAGAGTCTTTAGGTGCCTTTTGGCAAACTCCAAGCAGGCTGTCATGTGCCATTTACTGAGTAGTGGCTTCCGTCTGGCCACTCTACCATAAAGGCCTGATTGGTGGAGTGCTGCAGAGATGGTTGTCCTTCTGGAAGGTTCTCCCATCTCCACAGAGGAACTCTGGAGCACTGTCAGAGTGACCATCGGGTTCTTGGTCACCTCCCTGACCAAGGCCCTTCTCCCCCGATTGCTCAGTTTGGCCGGGCGGCCAACTCTAGGAAGAGTCTTGGTGGTTCTAAACTTCTTCCATTTAAGAATGATGGAGGCCACTGTGTTCCTGGGGACCTTCAATGCTCCAGAAATGTTTTGGTACCCTTCCCCAGATCAGGTGCCTCGACACAATCTTGTCTCGGAGCTCTACGGAAAATTCCTTCGACCTCATGGCTTGATTTTTGCTCTGACATAACTGTCATCTGTGGGACCTTATATAGACAGGTGTGTGCCTTTCCAAATCATGTCCAATCAATTGAATTTACCACAGGTGGACTCCAATCAAGTTGTAGAAACATCTCAAGGATGATCAATGGAAACAGGATGCACCTGAGCTCCATTTCGAGTCTCGTAGCAAAGGGTCTGAATATTTATGTAAATCGGGGATTTCTGTTTTTTATTTTTAATATATTTGCAAACATTTCGAAAAACCTGTTTTCGCTTTGTCTTTATGGGGTATTATGTGTAGATTGATGAGGAACATGTTTTATTTAATCAATTTTAGAATAAAGCTGTAATGTAACAAAATGTGGAAAAAGTCAAGGGGTCTGAATACTTTCCGAATGCACTGTATAGTGTATTTTGCAATCTGTTTGGCACAGCTGTCAATTTTTTGGTCCTTAAATTAAACTAGTATGCTTTTGTATTAATCACAATTGTCTTTAACCAATTTTGGTCTTTAATGCAGAGTCGACAGACAAGTTCCTTACTTTCTCCCCCTTCCACTGGCCTCTTCTATTTTCCAATTAGCTGGTTGTAATTTTGGATAGATCATTTTGCATATATAAAACTGCATGTGTGACATAACTCCACCAGTCCTATTTATGATATAATTTACAAAGATTAGAAACGTTTTCCCCCAAATATTATGTTTAATATATATATATATATATAGTATATTCGAGTTTAACCATAATATTTGTTGTAATATTTGTTCTGTCTTTTCTGGTGGATTAAACATAGCAATATTTTGGAGATTATTTCATTTTCAAATAACCGAAAGTGAGAGGTTGTAATCTGAATAAATGGAAAAAGGCCATTCTTGAACATGGGGTGAGCCATACTTACAAATCTGCTAGAGAACCAGTTCGGATTTAACATCACTTTAGTAAATACTACAGTATTATCCACAAAAACATCACTTTAATAAATACTACAGTATTATCCACAAAAAAAGCACTTTAATAAATACTACAGTATTGTCCGGAATTTAAAAAAAAACCATGTACATATACCCTGTCCATTCCCCTCCCCCATATCGCAATTTGTGGCAACCATAAGTGAAAAACCTACATGCCAAGTATAGACCATATATTGTGTTCCATTCAGGTTGTAGGAAAGATAAGAATCTCTGTACTATCTGGTCAGACCCCAGACCCCAGACCTACCTACCTACCTACCTACCTACCTACCTACCTACCTACACCTACCTACCTACCTACAGGCAGTGGTGGAAAAAGTACCCAATTGTCATACTTGAGTAAAAGTATAGATACCTTAATAGAAAGTTACTCAAGTAAAAATAAGTCACCCAGTAAAATACTACTTGAGTAAAAGTATTTGGTTCTAAATATACTTAAGTATTTTTAAGTAAATGTAATTGCTAAAATATACTTAAGTATCAAAAGTAAAAGTACAAGTATAAATCATTTCAAATTCCTTCTATTAAGCAAAGCAGGAGGCACCATTTTCTTGTTTTTAACATGTATGGACAGCCAGGGGCACACTCCAACACTCAGACATCATTTACAAAAGATACATTTGTGTTTAGTGAGTCCGCCAGATCAGAGGCAGAAGGGATGACCATGTGTTGTCTTGATAAGTGTGTGAATTGGACAATTTTCCTGTCCTGATAAGCATTCAAAATGTAACAAGTACTTCTGGGTATCAGGTAAAGTGTATGGAGTAAAAAGTACATCATTTTCTTTAGGAATGTAATGAAGGAAAAGTTGTCAAAAATATAAATAGTGCAGTAAAGATTAAAAAAACCCTGACTAAAGTAGTACTTTAAAGTATTTTTACTTAAGTACTTTACACCACTACCTACAGTCTATGGAGAATGTGTTATTTTAGTATTTCTACAGTAGGTTTCCTGAAGGAGAAAGCCTCCACTTCTATGTCAAAGATAATAAAACAAAAACAGTTTGTAAATACTACAGTAATGTCTGCAAAAACACTACAGTAAATACTATATTATAATACAATCTGCAAAAACACTACATTAATTACTATAGTATACACTACAGTTTTATTTTACTACAGTATTTATACTATAGTTAACTTTAAATACTACAGTATACTACAGTAACTACTACAGTATTCACTGTAGTGTTTCTACTGACTTTAGTCCGCAAAAACACAACAGTGAATACTACACTAAAGTATGCAAAAACACTACAGTGAATAGCATAGTATTTATACCATAGCATACTATAGTATTTTTTCATGTGGGTATTGTCTTTTCTTTCTGCAAAAAAAGTAGTGTGTAGTTCCAGTAGTTAGCTACAATGCTACATGGCAGAAAAGTAATTAACTACTGAAAACACTACCTAGGTTTAAATGTAGTTTAACTACCAGCAAGCTACTGTAAAATGTAGCTAAATGTTTAACTACATGTAGGTCACTGCAGTTATGAAATAACACCCTGTTCTTAACTCCTCACAACTTCTAAACGTAATATAAAACTGCAATAAATGCTACAAAATACACAATGTACAGTGAGGGGAAAAAAAGTATTTGATCCCCTGCTGATTTTGTACGTTTGCCCACTGACAAAGAAATGATCAGTCTATAATTTTAATGGTAGGTTTATTTGAACAGTGAGAGACAGAATAACAACATCAAAATCCAGAAAAACGCATGTCAAAAATGTTATACATTTTTTTGCATTTTAATGAGGGAAATAAGTATTTGACCCCCTCTCAATCAGAAAGATTTCTGGCTCCCAGGTGTCTTTTATACAGGTAACGAGCTGAGATTAGGAGCACACTCTTAAAGGGAGTGCTCCTAATCTCAGCTTGTTACCTGTATAAAAGACACCTGTCCACAGAAGCAATCAATCAATCAGATTCCAAACTCTCCACCATGGCCAAGACCAAAGAGCCCTCCAAGGATGTCAGGGACAAGATTGTAGACCTACACAAGGCTGGAATGGGCTACAAGACCATCGCCAAGCAGCTTGGTGAGAAGGTGACAACAGTTGGTGCGATTATTCGCAAATGGAAGAAACACAAAAGACCTGTCAATCTCCCTCAGCCTGGGGCTCCATGCAAGATCTCACCTCGTGGAGTTGCAATGATCATGAGAACGCTGAGGAATCAGCCCAGAACTACACGGGAGGATCTTGTCAATGATCTCAAGGCAGCTGGGACCATAGTCACCAAGAAAACAATTGGTAACACACTACGCCGTGAAGGACTGAAATCCTGCAGC
Source organism: Coregonus clupeaformis (assembly GCF_020615455.1). Lineage (NCBI taxonomy): Eukaryota > Metazoa > Chordata > Actinopteri > Salmoniformes > Salmonidae > Coregonus > Coregonus clupeaformis. Next base: position 22,357,188 of record NC_059211.1, on the reverse strand, counting down.
GCCCGCAAGATCCCCCTGCTCAAGAAAGCACATATACAGGGCCGTCTGAAGTTTGCCAATGAACATCTGAATGATTCAGAGGAGAACTGGGTGTAAAGTGGTTATCCCACTGGCTATAGGGTGAACGCACCAATTGGTGAGTCGTTCTGGATAAGAGCGTCTGCTAAATGACGTAAATGTGCCCTTGAGCAAGGCACTTAACCCTAATTGCTCCTGTAAGTCGCTCTGGTTAAGAGCGTCTGCTAAATGACTAAAATGTAAAATGTAAAAAAAAAAGTGTTGTGGTCAGATGAGACCAAAATGGAGCTCTTTGCCATCAACTCAACTCGCCGTGTTTGGAGGAGGAGGAATGCTGCCTATGACCCCAAGAACAACATCCCCACCGTCAAACATGGAGGTGGAAACATTATGCTTTGGGGGTGTTTTTCTGCTAAAGGGACAGGACAACTTCACCGCATCAAAGGGACGATGGACGGGGCCATGTACGGTCAAATCTTGGGTGAGAACCTCCTTCCCTCAGTCAGGGCATTGAAAATGGGTCGTGGATGGGTATTCCAGCTTGACAATGACCCAAAACACATGGCCAAGGCAACAAAGGAGTGGCTCAAGAAGAAGCACATTAAGGTCCTGGAGTGGCCTAGCCAGTCTCCAGACCTTAATCTCATAGAAAATCTGTGGAGGGAGCTGAAGGTTCGAGTTGCCAAACGTCAGCCTCGAAACCTTAATGACTTGGAGAAGATCTGCAAAGAGGAGTGGAACAAAATCCCTCCTGAGATGTGTGCAAACCTGGTGGCCAACTACAAGAAACGTCTGACCTCTGTGATTGCCAACAAGGGTTTTGCCACCAAGTACTAAGTCATGTTTTGCAGAGGGGTCAAATACTTATTTCCCTCATTAAAATGCAAATCCATTTATAACATTTTTGACATCATTTTTTTTGTTGTTATTCTGTCTCTCACTGTTCAAATAAACCTACCATTAAAATTATAGACTGATCATGTCTTTGTCAGTGGGCAAACGTACAAAATCAGCAGGGGATCAAATACTTTTTTTCCCTCACTGTATACAATACTACCAATACTACACAACATATACACAACTTTCCCACTGTGTTTGTCCACAGGTACCTGTTTGAGCAGGAGACGTGGTCTAAGTGTTTTCATCCCATCAGCATCGTGGAGTGGAACGTGACTCTGCTCTCCATCCTGCTGGGGCTCAGTGGGCTGGAGTTCATCATCTGTTTCCTGCAGGTCATCAACGGACTGGTGACAGCTGTCTGTAGACCCTGCTGCTACAAACAGGACTACACCCTCAACGCCTGAACACACACACACACACAGACATAGATGAGATGCATGCACGCACAAACGCACGCATGCACACACACACACAAATGTGACACACACACACACACATGTAAATTATACATACACACGCATGCATATAACATAAGATCCACGGGCATACCCATGAAATGACATATAAGTCACATGCCAGGAGAGTGTACACTACCAGCTGGGGAACATTGCTTCCTGGATACTCGTTGTTATCTCCTTATTGGTTTCTAATCAGGAAGTGTGATTCAGGAAGTGTGATTCAGGAAGTGTGATTCGGGAAGTGTGATTCACAAGCGAATGCTGCCTCATCTCTGTATGAGGGAGAGATACCTGTCTGAATGTTTAGTTCATTTATGGTATTCATTTCAAAGCACTGTATTAGAAACACGCCGGATGAAAGTTTGTATTATATAGACCGTAACTGCAGCCTTTTTTATGTTTTGTATTTTTTATGTTATGTCTTAACCCACTGGGCACAGACGTCAGTTCAACGTCTAGTTTTGATTTATATTTGGTTGAGTTGTCAACTAACGTGAATTTTACGTGAAATCAACAAAAAGTCACCCTGTCATTGGATTTAGGGTAGCCCTTTCCTGCAGTCAAATTACCTAGTGGCCCCATGGGTTATAATTAATAAACATTATTTTTAAAAACCTGCAAAAAATCTGGTGTTTCTATGTCAAACAGTTTAGTTATATTTCAGTCTTCTGTGATGTATATAAAGTCTAATTTTGGGATGCAAACTCAAAATTGAATACATTTCAACTCTGTATCTGACATGGTACAGGTGTCTTCTTTTTAAGCCCATAACCATGTGTGTGAAGTTTATACTTTTGTTTCTAAGTAGACTTGTTTAAGACTACCAAGAAACACTACTTGTGACCCTGATTTAGCCCACTGCAGTAAAACGTTTTAAGTTTGGTGGAAAAAAGACTGTTGTTTTAACATCATCACATTTAATTTTTTGTTGTTGAAATTATGTGGAAACAATGTTGATTCAACCAGTTTTTGCCCAGTGGGAAGTCTACACAAGCACAAAATAATTTTTGGGGGGTATGAAAGTTTTGTCTTTTGTATTAATATTTTCATTTTAAGTGTATTGTAAATTATTGTCTAGATGTTAAGATGTTAAGGCCATTTTATATATTTAGTGCATTTGTCATATTTCTATAATGTTTGTGCTGCCTTAAATAAGTATTTTCCATTTGAATTGTTCTGATTATTCCTATTTGTTTTGTAGTAAACTTGCTATATTTGTCAAAGTTGTATACTTTGGTACCTATTTGAGTACGTATTTACCAATGGAGAGCTAATGAAGTCTTAGGAGGAATCCCAAATAGACCCTTTAAACCCTACACCCAGTGCACCCTATGAGATTTTAGAGGATTTGATTGGTATTAGCAATATGGTGAATGTTCCACCCCGCCTATCAGAGGGAAAGGTCATCATTCCATAGTTCTGATGTTATACTGCCACTATCTGGCTCAAATGTAGAACTACAGTATTTTAACACCCACTTGGAATATGCTGGGCAACAACCATTGGTCAATTGCAAAAAGTAGATTTGTTTATTGTCATTGACTAGATTGGGCCGGACCCATTTTAGCCTGGAGAAGAGGTTAGTCATTGACTAGATTGGGCCGGACCCATTTTAGCCTGGGGAAGAGGTTAGTCATTGACTAGATTGGGATTTTTTGTTGTTGCATGACCTTAGATTAGTGGGAGGTAATTGTTGTCCCCCTCACGTCACTGGTTGACCCTCACTACCCTATGGTGATGATATACTGGAGTTCCCGTAGGGGAGAGTGGGGTAAGTTGAGCCACCCTTGTTTCTACACAAAATGTATAATTTGACCAAATTTTAAGAAGAGGTCATCGTTTCATGGAGTCTGTGAAGGAAGAAACCATATGGAAAAAGTGGTAAGCAAGTAAGGTCCAAAAAACGGATTTTCACCAAGTCAAATTAATGAATTGTGTTAGAGGTTTCACGATACTTGTATCTAAACCAAAGTAGATAATTTAAAGATTGTTCTATACATCAGTTGAGGTCGCTATAAGCTTCAATATGAGGACCTAAACCTAGCATAAAAGCATCCTTGTAGCTGTGTGGGCTAATACAGTCAAAATGTTTGCCTTGGTGTAAGTTGAGCCAATGGTTGATCCAGTGGCAAGTTGAGCAAATTGAAGTTGTTTTCTTCCCAGGCATAATGCAAATCATTATTGCTGGGACATAAGGTAACCACAGGGCCTGGCCTATGTTTTAAAGTGTTCAAAAGTACAAAGTGTTTGTTAGGTGTTAAGCCTGTGTTATAATATGCTTAAAATTATTAAAAGACAAAACAGCGATTGCGATTGTGTTGAATTGTGTTTTAGGGGAAATAATGATAGACATGGTTATAAAAAGGTAGTTTTTAATTTAGAACATACATTTGTAGGTGACTTAACTTACCCTGTCCGGCAGCACAACTTACCTCATACCCAGGGTAAGTTGTGCCAAGAGGCCACTTTTTTTGAACAAGCTATGTTTTCTACAATTCTGATTATTTCCAGGGATACACAACATCCTGAAATACATGTAGATGTATTTGTTAGAAAGAATACTACATTTCTCTTGATGGAGCGATGCTGAATATAAAAAAAATGCTCAACTATTCCCGTAAACCATGTTGATTCTCGCTCCGAGTTAGGAAACCACACCGTCATATGTGCTGTTTGTCAGTCTTATGTAAATAGTGTCTGTTTTCCAGTGATTGACTGAAGCAACTCATTGTCCTACGATGTGATTGGCCCATTGTTGTTAGAAATAAAGCTCTCTTTGTGGATTTGGTAGACAAAGTAACAATGGGTAGAATTATGTGGCATCACAAGGATAGTAAAACAAGTAAAAATAAAAAGTGGGGACATTTCGCCAGTCCCCAAAAGGAAGAAAAATATATTTTAGGCTTAGGGGTTAGGTTTAGGGTTATAATTAGGGTTAGGTTTAGGGTTTTGAGGGTAAGGTTTGGTTATTAAGGGTTAGGGTTAGGGAAAACAGGATTTTGAATGGGAATACATTTTTGGGTCCCCATTTGGATAGTAAAACCAATGTGTGTGTGTGTGTGTGTGTGTGTGTGTGTGTGTGTGTGTGTGTGTGTGTGTGTGTGTGTGTGTGTGTGTGTGTGTGTGTGTGTGTGTGTGTGTGTGTGTGTGTGTGTGTGTGTGTGTGTGTGTGTGTGTGTGTGTGTGTGTGTGTGTGTGTGTGTGTGTGTGTGTGTGCGCGCCATGTAGCAGTAAGATAGACATGAGGTTACTACATACCATTTGGGGAAAATAAGTGATGGCCTTCCCCAGGTCAAAGGTCAGAGGTCTGGAGATTCTGCACCTGTGTGGGTGTGGGTGTGTGTTTGTGTGTGTGTGTGAGGTCACACTGCCTGTTTGTGATTGGCTGTGTGGACCCATCACCCCAGTATCTATAAAGGCTGTGTGTCTGTTCATAAGTCATCTGACTGCCTGGAGCCAACATGGGGAGCTGTACGGCGAGCCTGTTCCTTCTACTGGGGTGCTTCACCACTGTGTTCTGTATCACACGGGAATATTTCATCGGGATTCAGGAGATCCAGTGGGATTATGCTCCCTCTGGGAAAAACATCATCCTCAACAAAACACTGAAGGAAGATGAGTGAGTAATTAAGTACAACTGTAATGAAGAAGTACAACTGTAATGAAGAAGTAATAATTATATATATATATATATATATATATATATACGCACATACACACTGTATATGTAGAAGTGTTGGGAAGTTATGATAGGAGTGTTTAAGAATTGAGTTGAACACAGCATTGCCTGTGTGATACACTTGTTACAGTGAAATCTACATTGTACAATGCCTTCAGTAAGTATTCACACCGCTTGACTTTTTTCCGCATTTTGTTTTGTGACAAAGTGGGATTAAAATGGATTGAACTGTAATTTTTTTTGTCATCAATCTACACAAAATACTGTCAAAAGTGGAAGAACATTTACATTATTATTCGTTATTTATTTATTTTGAAAAAACGCTAATATATCTTGATTAGATTAAGTATTCAACCCCCTGAGTCAATACATGTTAGAAACACCTTTGACAGCGAGTACAGCTCTGAGTATTTTTTTTTGGGGGGGTACATTTCTAAGAGCTTTGCACACATGGATTGTATGGCAGGTAGCCTAGCGGTTAAGAGCGTTGGGCCAGGAACCGAAAGGTCGCTGGTTTGAATCCCCGAGCCGGCAAGGTGGAAAGATCTGTTGTTCTGTTCTTGAGCAAGGCAGTTTACCCCCCAACAACTGCTCTCCGGACGCAGATGATGTCTGATTCAGTTGGGTTGAATACGGAAGACACATTTTGGTTTAATGCATTCAGTTGGGTTGAATACGGAAGACACATTTTGGTTTAATGCATTCAGTTGTGTTGAATACGGAAGACACATTTTGGTTTAATGCATTCAGTTGGGTTGAATACGGAAGACACATTTTGGTTTAATGCATTCAGTTGGGTTGAATACGGAAGACACATTTTGGTTTAATGCATTCAGTTGGGTTGAATACGGAAGACACATTTTGGTTTAATGCATTCAGTTGGGTTGAATACGGAAGACACATTTTGGTTTAATGCATTCAGTTGGGTTGAATACGGAAGACACATTTTGGTTTAATGCATTCAGTTGGGTTGAATACGGAAGACACATTTTGGTTTAATGCATTCAGTTGGGTTGAATACGGAAGACACGTTTTGGTTTAATGCATTCAGTTGGGTTGAATACGGAAGACACGTTTTGGTTTAATGCATTCAGTTGTGCAACTTTCCCTATAATACTTGTACATTATTTAATTGTTTTATTCTTCAAGCTCTGTCAAGTTGGTTGTCGATCATTCCTAGACAGCCATTTTCGAAGTCTTGCCATGGATTTTCAAGCCGATTTAAGTCAAAACTGTAACTAGGCCACTCAGGAACATTCAATGTCATCTTGGTAAGCAACTCCAGTGTATATTTGGCCTTGTGATTTTGGTTATTGTCCTGCTGAAAGGCGAATTCGTCTCCCAGTGTCTGTTGGAAAGTAGACTGAACCAGGTTTTCCTCTAGGATTTTGCCTGTGCTTAGCTCCATTCCAATTATTTTTATCCTAAAAAACTCCCTAGTCCTTGCTGATGACAAGCATACCCATAACATGATGCAGCCACCACCATGCTTGAAAATATGAAGAGTGGTACTCAGTGATGTGCTATGTTGGATTTGCCCCAAACATGGACAAAAAGTTAATTTCCTTGCCACATTTGTTGCAGTATTACTTAAGTGCCTTGTTGCAAACAGGATAAATGTGTTGGAATAAAATAACATCTGAACAGGCTTCCTTCTTTTCACTGTCATTTTGTTAGTATTGTGGAGTAACTACAATGTTGTTGATCCATCCTCTGTTATCTCCTATCACAACCATTAAACTCTGTAACTGTTTTAAAATCACCATTGGCCTCATGGTGAAATCCCTGAGCGGTTTCCTTCCTCTCCGGCAACTGAGTTAGGAAGGACGCCTGCATCTTTGTAGTGACTGATTGTATTGATACACCATCCAAAGTGTAATTAATAACTTCACCATGCTCAAAGGGATAATCAATGTCTGCTTTTTTGTTTTGTTTTTACCCATCTACCAATAGGTGCCCTTCTTTGCAAGCCATTGGAAAACCTCCCTGGTCTTTGTGGTTGAATCTGTGCTTGAAATTCATTACTCGATTGAGGGGACCTACATACAGTGGGGGAAAAAAATTATTTAGTCAGCCACCAATTGTGCAAGTTCTCCCCACTTAAAAAGATGAGAGGCCTGTAATTTTCATCATAGGTACGCGTCAACTATGACAGACAAATTAAGAAAAGAAATTCAGAAAATCACACTGTAGGATTTTAATGAATTTATTTGCAAATTATGGTGGAAAATAAGTATTTGGTCACCTACATACAAGCAAGATTTCTGGCTCTCACAGACCTGTAACTTCTTCTTTAAGAGGCTCCTCTGTCCTCCACTCGTTACCTGTATTAACAGCACCTGTTTGAACTTGTTATCAGTATAAAGACACCTGTCCACAACCTCAAACAGTCACACTCCAAACTCCACTATGGCCAAGACCAAAGAGCTGTCAAAGGACACCAGAAACAAAATTGTAGACCTGCACCAGGCTGGGAAGACTGAATCTGCAATAGGTGAGCAGCTTGGTTTGAAGAAATCAACTGTGGGAGCAATTATTAGGAAATGGAAGACATACAAGTCCACTGATAATCTCCCTCGATCTGGGGCTCCACGCAAGATCTCACCCTGTGGGGTCAAAATTATCACAAGAACGGTGAGCAAAAATCCCCAGAACCACACAGGGGACCTAGTGAATGACCTGCAGAGAGCTGGGACCAAAGTAACAAAGCCTACCATCAGTAACACACTACGCCTCCAGGGACTCAAATCCTGCAGTTTCAGAGCGTGTCCCCCTGCTTAAGCCAGTACATGTCCAGGCCCGTCTGAAGTTTGCTAGAGTGCATTTGGATGATCCAGAAGAGGATTGGGAGAATGTCATATGGTCAGATGAGACCAAAATATAACTTTTTGGTAAAAACTCAACTCGTCGTGTTTGGAGGACAAGAATGCTGAGTTGCATCCAAAGAACACCATACCTACTGTGAAGCATGGGGGTGGAAACATCATGCTTTGGGGCTGTTTTTCTGCAAAGGGACCAGGACTGACTGATCCATGTAAAGGAAATAATGAATGGGGACATGTATCGTGAGATTTTGAGTGAAAACCTCCTTCCATCAGCAAGGGCATTGAAGATGAAACGTGGCTGGGTCTTTCAGCATGACAATGATCCCAAACACACTGCCCGGGCAACGAAGGAGTGGCTTCGTAAGAAGCATTTCAAGGTCCTGGAGTGGCCTAGCCAGTCTCCAGATCTCAACCCCATAGAAAATCTTTGAGGGAGTTGAAAGTCCGTGTTGCCCAGCAACAGCCCCCAAAACATCACTGCTCTAGAGGAGATCTGCATGAAGGAATGGGCCAAAATAGTGTGTGAAAACCTTGTGAAGACTTACAGAAAATGTCTGACCTGTGTCATTGCCAACAAAGGGTATATAACAAAGTATTGAGAAACTTTTGTTATTGACCAAATACTTATTTTCCACCATAATTTGCAAATAAATTCATAAAAAATCCTACAATGTGATTTTCTGGATTTTTTTTTCTTATTTTGTCTGTCATAGTTGACGTGTACCTATAATGAAAATTACAGGCCTCTCTCATCTTTTTAAGTGGGAGAACTTGCACAATTGGTGGCTGACTAAATACTTTTTTTCCCCACTGTATAATTGTATGTGTGCGGTACAGAGATGGGGTAGTCATTGAAAAATCATGTTAATATCAGTAAGAGTCTATTGCCGTACCCGTGCGTCAACGTAACATAATAAAAAAATCCCCATCAAAATCTGTTGGTTTAAGCTAAATATATGTTTTTTTGCATGGGCTGCATCTCAATCCACCGCATCCACCTATGTTGGCCTTCCGTATATCTAGATATACTGTAGATAGGACCTTTATTTTTTTACTGTCTTTTTTGCCATTTATGAATGTGTTGTTCAATGCGTTTCTATGGACTATAGTAGTAAAGGCCAAATTCAATATTTTATCAAATCATTTTTGTATATATTTCTTTACTATTCCATATGTTAGCTTAGTAGTACCCCGCTCCCAACAGCTTAGACTTTGAGGTTAACCACAATTATTGAACACAGAATGAGCCCAGGCAATTTATTATGTGATTTGTTAAGCACATTTTTACTCCTGAACTTATTTAGACTTGTCATAACAAAGGGGTTGAATAATTATTGACACAAGACATTTCAGCTTTTCATTTTGATTTAATTGTCATATTTTGGAACAAAGCCAGACCAAAAATGTTACCTCACTTTTTTCACTCGCATACTGTGTAGACTTTTTTTTTTTTTTGGATGAATCCATTGAATAGTGTGGGCAATAGTCCAGTGTGTGTGTGTGTGTGTGTGTGTGTGTGTGTGTGTGTGTGTGTGTGTGTGTGTGTGTGTATACATGTTAATTATCTTCGCCTAACCTCCTCCACTCCACTACAGACAGGCAGCTACGTTCCTGGAGCGCGGGCCCCAGCGGATCGGCAGTGTGTACAAGAAGGCAGTTTACCTGCAGTACACCGACGCCACCTACACGAAGGAGATAACCAAGCCCAAGTGGCTGGGCTTCCTGGGCCCTGTGATATCGGCTGAGGAAGGGGACGTGATCTGGGTCCATCTGAAGAACATGGCCACTAGGCCCTACTCCATCCACTCCCATGGAGTCATGTACAACAAGTCCAATGAGGGTGAGTGGATGTGGATGGATGTCTAGAATAGAGAATAGAATATCCTACAGTTATCAACGCAACCTCCAAGACACATTTACATTTGCCATAACTGCAGGCAACAGAGATTATGGATTGTGTTGCCCTTTTTAATTATGGAGTGTGTTGCCGTCTGTAGATTATGGAGTGTGTTGGGACACCCTCTAATGTGAATCCTATGAATGTAGTGAGTGAATGGGGTGGGACACCCTCTAATGTGAATCCTATGCTCTTTGCCAGCCAGGTGGTTCTGGTGAAAGAGGTCATCTAAATCAGTTACCAGATGCTGTGGTTAAAACCTAAAACTATTCACATTTTTTTGGTGCCCACAAAATTAACCAAAACCATGTCCCTAAAATAAGGCAGCACAACCCAGTCTTGAGCCAAGAGAGAAACTCCCTACTGGGGACTGGGGTTCAAACCAGTCTTGAGCCATGCTCCAAGAGAGAAACCCAGTCTTGAGCCATGATAGAAACTCCCTACTGGGGACTGGGGTTCAAACCAGTCTTGAGCCATGCTCCAAGAGAGAAACTCCCTACTGGGGACTGGGGTTCAACCCAGTCTTGAGCCATGATCCAAGAGGGAAACTCCCTACTGGGGACTGGGGTTCAACCCAGTCTTGAGCCATGATCCAAGAGAGAAACTCCCTACTGGGGACTGGGGTTCAACCCAGTCTTGAGCCATGCTCCAAGAGGGAAACTCCCTACTGGGGACTGGGGTTCAACCCAGTCTTGAGCCATGCTCCAAGAGAGAAACTCCCTACTGGGGACTGTGGTTCAACCCAGTCTTGAGCCATGATCCAAGAAGGAATGGCCACACAACGACCCGGCCACCGTTTGAAAGTCAGTCACTGTCCAGAGTCAAGGTTGAGTGGTAATACTCCCGGGAACAAGTCACATGTAAAAATAAAGAACTCCCCACTGCGAACCGGGGTTCAATCCCTGCATCCACCTTTCCCACTCTTTCTCCCACCTGCCTGTATCCCCAATATTTACATACAATCTCAATAAAGTGTCAAAATCCCCCCCACACACACACACACACACAAAAGAATGGAGAGAAATTGAAGTCAGTCACTGATCCAGATGTCTCCCATATTGCCAAAGGTGCTCTGTACCCGGATCAGACGACGGACGCGGAGAAACATGACGACCGGGTGGATCCTGGGAAAAGCTACACCTACGTGTGGGTCCTGAGCGACACCCACGCCCCCACCAAGGACGACACCAACTGCCTGACGCGCGCCTATCACTCCCACCTCCATGCACCCAAAGACATCGCCTCAGGACTTGTAGGACCCCTCATCATCTGTAAAAAAGGTACAGGCTTCTTATCGGGCACCTAAACCACTGGTTATGTACAGTAAGTCATCAGGTTTTGAACAACAGCATGTAATGAACTGTTTGAGTTTTATGAATAGTGTTATTAGCCCACTGTGGCGATTAAGGGGGAACTGCTAGATGACACCAGTGATCCTGTGATTACAGAAGAGAGTACACACCATCTCCTGTGTCATAAAGTATGTTTTCATGTACATGGATGTTTATTTCTGAGATGCGCAGGTACCCTGGATGTCTACGGTGATAAGGCAGCAGACTACTCGTACGTTCTGATGTTCACTGTGTCGGACGAGAACATGAGCTGGTACCTGGACGACAACATCAAGACCTACTGCACTCAGCCCAAAACAGCAGCCAACAGCCCACAACAGCCATCAGCAGCAGCCAACAGCCCACAACAGCCATCAGCAGCAGCCAACAGCCCACAACAGCCATCAGCAGCAGCCAACAGCCCACAACAGCCATCAGCGGCAGCCAACAGCCCACAACAGCCATCAGCAGCAGCCAACAGCCCACAACAGCCATCAGCGGCAGCCAACAGCCCACAACAACCCACCACTACAGTAGACAAAGACGATGAAGCCTTCCAGGAGAGCAACCTGATGCACTGTGAGATTATTAACACAAATAACACCAATACACACACAGCCTGTGAGCCCACAGGCCACTAACACACTATGTCCACTGTTTTGCAGCGATCAATGGCTTTGTGTACGGCAACCTGCCTGACCTGAGCATGTGTGTCGGAAACAAGATCCACTGGCACCTGATCGGCATGGGCAATGAGGTGGACATCCATTCGGTGTTCTTTCATGGCCAGATCCTGACCCACCTTGGCCACCACACGGATGCGGTCAGCTTGTTCCCAGCCACCTTCACCAATGTGGAGATGACCGCTGACAACCCTGGCCAATGGCTGCTGAGCTGCCAGGTCAACGACCACCTGATGGGTATGGATGTGCGGATGTGTTTCACAAGCCAGGGACCGTATCCAAAAAGCATTTCAGAGTAGAAGTGCTGATCCGTTGTAGGACCAGGTGTTCCCTTGCCATATAATATCAGTAATAATGATCTAAAAGGCTAAACGAATAATTAGCACTCTTACTCTCAGACTCTTAGGCCCAGATAGACAGCCAATCAGAGGGTAAGGCCCAGATACAGCCAATCAGAGGGTAGTACAACATTTCACCAACAAGTTACAAGCCCTGTCACATAGTGAACATTTTTGTCAGAGTCAAAGTCTAATTAATGTAACCTCCCACTGGGCACAAACTGGTTGAATCAACGCTGTTTCCACATCATTTCTACAAAAAATACAATGTGATGACGTTGAATCAACGAGGAAAACTGATTGGATTTGCAAAAAGTCCCTCAACGTAAAGGAATTTCGGGAATGATTATCCTTTTTTCACCCAACTTTTAACCTAAGTCCAATGACATGGTTAAATTGGTTGTTGATTTCATGTTGAATTCACGTTAGTTGACAACTCAAATCAAATGTAAATGAAAACTAGATGTTAAACTGACGTCTGTGTCCAATGGGATAAAGTGATTGTCTTCCCCTGATTTCGTCACCTCAGCGGGCATGCAGGCCCTCTTTGAGGTAAAGAAGTGTTTCCCCGCCGTCCACAAGCCACGGCCCAACGGGGAGGTGAGGGAGTACTTCATCGCTGCTGAGGAGGTGCTGTGGGACTACGCCCCCTCACAGGTCAACCACGGCACAGGGAAACCTCTGAACACAGACGGGTCAGTAACATCACTGTCTACTGCGGTTTGGGCGCGCTTGTTTTTTAGTTGAAAAGGGATTTTTTTTAGTGTGTGTAACTATTGCCCAGTACCAATTTAAGCCTGGTCCAAAAATATTAAAAAGGGACTGGGGGGTTGTTTTCTGATCTGATTGTTACCATGTTCTTTGTCCCGCTGAATGTTCTCAGGGATTCAAAAACGTTCTTCCAGAGTGGTAACGATCGTATTGGGGGGAAATATAAGAAGGCCCAGTACAAGGAGTACACAGACAACACCTTCACCGTGCAAAAGGAGAGAACACCTGAGGAGTTGCACCTAGGGATTCTGGGTAATGTACAGTCGCTAGTTAAAGTCTACGCACACCTTGCACAGCCTTCACATTTTGCTGCCTTAAAATTAAATCTAAAAACGGATTACATTAGATTTTTTTCCTATCGATCTACACAACCTACTCCACATTTTCAAAGTGAAAGAAGAATTATAGAAAACTGTCCAAATTAGTAAAAAATAGAAAATAGGATGTATTGATTGATCATTCAAATCAACGGGGCTGTAGTGGAGCGGGTCGAGAGCTTCAAATTCCTCGGTTTCCACATCACTAAGGACCTATCATGGTCCACACACACCCACACAGTCCTGAAGAGGGCACGACAACACCTCTTTCCCCTCAGGAGGCTGAAAAGATTGAGAATGGGCCCTCAGATCCTCAAAAAGTTATACAGCTGCACCATTGAGAGCATCTTGACTGGCTGCATCACCGCTTGGTATGGCAACTGCTTGGCATCCAACCGCAAGGCGCTACAGATGGTAGTGCGTACAGCCCAGTACATCACTGGGGCCAAGCTCCCTGCCATCAAGGACCTCTATACCAGGCGGTGTCAGAGGAAGGCCCTAAAAATGGTAAAATACTCCAGCCACCCTAGTCATAGACTGTTCTCTCTGCAACCGGTACCGATGCAGGACCAACAGGACCCTGAACAGCTTCTACCCCCAAGCCATAAGCCTGCTAAATAGTTAACCAAATAATCTGCATTGACCCTTTTTATTATTACTTTTATTATTACATTTTTCACATTTAGCAGACGCTCTTATCCAGAGTGCATACATAATTTTTTTTTAATACTGGCCCCCCGTGGGAATCGAACCCACAACCCTGGCATTGCAAACACCATGCTCTACCAACTGAGCTACATCCCTGCCGGCCATTCCCTCCCATACCCTGGACCAATTGTGCGCCACCCCATGGGTCTCCCGGTCGGCTACAACAGAGCCTGGATTCGAACCAGGATCTCTAGTGGCACAGCTAGCACTAGCGCCTTAGACCACTGCGCCACTCGGGAGACACAGATTACGTGTTTTACTTTTCTATTATTTCTCTATTTTCTTTCTCTCTGCATTGTTGTGAAGGGCTCATAAGGAAGCATTTCACTGTTAGTCTACACCTGTTGTTTACAAAGCATGTGACAAATAAAATGGGATGTCTTCACACCCCTGAGTTAATACTTGGTGGAAGCACCTTTGGCAGCCATTACAGCTGTGAATCATTTTGAATACGATTCTACCAACTCTTAGGGCAACATATATTCATTGATTTTGTCAAAATCAGAAGACTGAGGCGAGTTTTCCTCTAACTTTTTACTTGGGCTTTGCTCCTTTCATATTTATTTTGATCCTGACAAACTCCTATGCTGGTGACAAGCATACCCATAACATGATGATGCCACAAGACGGAAGCCTGTATTAACAAATCCACCCCAAATCATCCATTCTGTTTGCATCAAGGCCGTTAACTAATATTGCAAGACAACATGGCAAAGACATTAACTACAGGTTTGGGTCAAATCCAATCCAATACAACACAGAGTAACCCCTCTGTATTCTCAAGTATTGTGGTGGCAGCATCATGTTATGGGTATGCTTGTCGCCAGCAGGGACTGGGGAGTTTGTCAGGATCTAAATAAATATGAAAGGAGCAAAGCCCAGGGACTAATACACAAATGTTTAAGTGAAAGATACACCAGAATGGCTTCCAAAAGGTGTTCAGTGCAACGCTTAAGTTGTAAATCAGCTATAGCGGTGCGTGGGTAAAATCACTGAGGAAGCCAAGCCAGTAAAAAAGCCATATTAAACCTATGTTGTGATATTTGCGTTGTTTGTTCTGTAACCCATTAGTCTATACGCCACCGTGATGTACAATAAGGCCGTGACAACAAAAAAGACCACAGTCACACAGCGGTGGAATAAATTCAACTACACATACGTCTGTTTCATCACAAAACCGGAGAGCAACATCGGTTCGGGGGAAGTCCACAAAGCAAATGTTGCATGTAACAAACAGTTATATGACCTGCAGCATGGTCACGCAAGATAATGTTTTCAACAGTTTACTAAACCACTACTGCTTTAGAACCACATAGTTACCGCAAGTCAGCACAAAGACGACAGGAGCACTCTGCTATTCCAGAACCATTTCAACTTAAACATTTAAACATCATCAAATCAACAAGGCTATATATGCTTAGTTTAATACACTGAAAACAAACTTAAAAGATACCAAAAACAATTTATTCCAATCAATGTTGCTAAATATCATGTGGCTGTCCATTGTACTGATTTCTGTGTGAGTGCGTGCACAAGAAAAGAAAAAAAAACGGTGATAAGTTGCGTCAATTCAAATCTGGTATTGGGAACAAAAGAGGTCAATACACGTCTTCTAAAATAGACCAGTATTTTAATTAATGCAAAACACTTCAATGGTAAATATGATGTTCGTATATCCGGGTCCACTGAAAAACCACGCAGGGCAGACAGAGAACTGATCCATTGTTATAAGTTCTTCTTTAAATACTCTGACAGAGATAGTTCCCGCTCCCTGCTGGCCTATCAGAGTAGAGACTGAGCGTGGTTTAGACTTACTCAGCCTATCGTTGGCGCATAGGCTGGTCCCAGCCCCTTGTCGCTTCACTGTTGCCAGGTGTTTAGTTGTTTTGCAACTTGTCCAGAGAGTCAGCAACCTCAGACATCTTTGTAGCAGAACACATGTCCTTGAGCGTTCTAACAAAGAGGCAGTGTGAGTCACAAGCCTTATCTCACCCTACTCCCTAACAGCTCCTCACATTAATCACAGCTTGTTAGGTTAAACAATTTACATCAGTACAGTACAAACCTTTTATGTTTAATCATTAATGCTTTCTTATTAAGCTAACAGCACATCTAAAATATAAGAGAATAATTTCCCACAACGGGCTCACCCTACTTGTAGACTAGTTGAACACCAATGCCATCCTCCTCTCTTTCATGTTGGCAAAACAGTCATACAGTACACTTTTAGTTTTAGTTGTCATAGGCTACCTAGCTAAAATGCTTGCAGCCTAACTTCCTCGCATGGGCAACAATTAACCAGCTAAGCTAGCTAGCTAGCTAGCTAATGTGAGCCTCCTACATCTAGGCTACATATTGAACTTCAATCGTCTCAGGCCAGTGGCACAATATAAGAATGTATGGTTAGATCAGAATCCTCTTCATAATCATTGGCCTGTACAGAGAATTAAGTCAAAACCACAAGTCCAAATCCCCATCTCCATCCATGGCTTAGGAAAAGGTTGATTTAGCAAGCTAGCTACTGCAGGCCATCAACACAAGCAGACCAGAAACAGACACATTTTTCTGAGAATGATGACATTTTGCTTAGGTTGTGATTTGATTGGTTTGAAGCCAAATCCAAACTGGCCTCCTTGGGGAGCGTTTTGCTGCTCCAGGACAACCCACATTGAGCTCAGCTCAATGATGATTGTCTAATTATTTTATAAAATATTTATAAAGGGAGGCCAAATACTTGCTGGAATTAATGAGGAGGCATCTCGAATTAACTCTGATCGTTTTTGTTTTGTTTTGTTTTTGTACATAGCAAACGGTCATTATTTTTCTCATGTAGAGGTACCGGATCCGGCTAAATAGGTTCCGGAACGAAACATTCCAAAACGGAGAGGTGCCGGATCAAGTTCCGGCAGGATCCGGCTCAAATTAAGCACCTTTTGAGTGCTCCTGAGTGGTCTAGTCTCAGTCCTGACTTAAATTTGCTTGAAAATTACAGACCAGGTTTGAATATTTCTGTCCATCAATAATTCCCAACCAAATTTATTGAGCTTGAGCAATTTTGACGAAAACAATGGACACTACTCTTACGTTAGAGTATTTTCTTACACATCTTTTTTACTATTTAGAAATGAAAGCACTTTATGTCCCCCCATTTGAAGGTGTCATTACTATTTGGACAAATTCACTTATCGTTTAGTAGTCAAAAGTTTTGTATTTAGTCCCATATTCCTAGCACGCAATGACTAACTACACATTCAGTTTGTTTTGGTTGTGTTTCAGATTATGTTGTGCCCAATAGAAATGAATGGTAAATAATGTAGTGTGTCATTTTGGAGTCACTTTTATTGTAAATAAGAACAGAATATGTTTCTGAACACTTTCACATTAATGTAGATGCTACAATGATTACAGATAATTATGAATTAATCATGAATAATGATGAGAGAAAGTTACAGAGGCACAAAGATCATACCCCGAAAACATGCTAACCTCTCACCATTTCCAATAACAGGGGAGGTTAGCATTTTTTGGGGCTATGATATTTATGCCTCTAACTCTGTAAATCCAATTTAATCCCTTTTTAAATGTGAAGACTGTGCAATGGGTGTGTAGACTTTCACTAGGCACTGTAGTTCATTCATTCTGCAGGTTGATTCTGTTGCTCCAGGAGAAGAAGAACTATCCCCCTAGTCTTGTAGTGGTCCTCTGTAGCTTATATGGTTACCATGGCGCTGGCAACGCCTGGACAGTGGGTTCGATACCAGGGATAGCCCATATGTAAAAAAAATATATATACATGCATACTTTTTGTTACTTTGGATAAAAGCGTCTGCTAAATTGCATATTTCTATAAATGTATTAATGATTGATTGGCGGCCGTTTGCGTTGCAGGTCCTGTGATCAGGGCTGAGGAGGAGGACACCATCAAGGTGGTGTTTAAGAACAAGGCCAACCATCCATTCTCCATGCAGCCCCATGGGGTGCAGTACAGCATCGAGCAGTCGGGGACACTCTACTACAACGAACTGGAAGGTTAGAAGTAGTAACATATTTATTACATGTTAAGTCAACACGTTAACATTCTTTTTGTATTAAAAAGTTTCCCTTTCAGTGATAATGTCTCCCAGTATCATACCATCAATGAACTCTCCTAACACTTTCACAGAATCCTACACTGCTAAAAAACTCAGAGAAATCAAGAAAGAGACAAGTAAGTACGCTCATTTATGCCTATTTCTTATATACCCACAGTATCCAGCAAGGTTGGCGTCAATTCAATTTCAATGCCAGTCAATTGGAATTCCAATTTTATTTAATCCTTTTCAATGGGCCCGATTCAATCCGTAGCACTAAAGGTCTGCGCTACAGCGTGATAGAAATGTAAAGGCTATGTTCCTGCGTTAGCGGAGACTGCGTTCATGGTAAACGCTGCATAAGTCAGCTCAATCTAAAATTACCTTTACATTTAAAATCATGCTACAGCACAGATCTTCAGCGCTACAGATTGAATCGAGCCCTTACTTTCTGAGTTGACTGGAATCTAAATGGAATTGACTCCAATCCTGGTACCCAGTTCCTGCAGGTGTTTAGCCACACTGAGGTGGTGGTGGGGGCCCGGCCGGCCGGCCAGGGATGTTTTATGTTTGATCTACAGGATCTTTCTCTTACCAAACTAGCAACGCTGTGGGGGTTTTCACGCTCAACAGTTTCCCGTGTGTATCAAGAATGGTCCACCACTCAAAGTACGTCCAGCCAACTTGACACAACTGTTGGAGTCAACATGGGCCAGCATCCCTGTGGAACGCTTTCGACGCCGTGTAGATTCCATGCCCTGACGAATTGAGGCTGTTCTGATGGCAAAAGAGGGTGCAACTCAATATTAGGAATATGCGTGTTTTGTACACTTAGTGTATATGCATGATAGATTTGGTTGTCTTTCTGATACAATGTAACACTTTCCCTAAATACCTTGAAGGCTTGAAAATTATGAAATGTATGCATTGAATGAAATTGTAATAAATAAATAATAAATACATTCCTATTAAATAGCAAGGGCGCATCGGCCCAATGTGGGCAGCCTACATGGGGCCAATATTTTAGCCCGCGTTGGGCCCACATCGTGCCAATGTGGGCATGTTTGCTGGGATAGTTCTAATCCTGGTCCTTTTGTTTTTGCTGTAACACGGAGACCGTTTATTCAACTAATTTATTAAACTAATCAACTCATCACCAAGCCATTGAATCTTTATCTTATTTACCTACACCCCTATCCTCCAGGAACTGTAACCCCTCCCCCGGCAGCGCTGGTCAAACCAGGCACCACCCACACCTATGAGTGGGTGGTCCCTAAGGGGGGCGGACCGGTAAAGGACGATGCAGACTGCATTACATATCTCTACTACTCAGCCGTGGACCCTGTCAAAGACACCAGCTCCGGCCTCGTCGGACCCCTCCTGGTCTGCAAAAAGAAGACCCTCAAAAAAGGGAAACAGGTAAAGAAATGGAATTGAATACCTTTACATTTACATTTTAGTCATTTAGCAGACACTCTTATCCAGAGCGACTTACATGAGCAATTAGGGTTAAGTGCCTTGCTTAAGGGCACAGACAGATTTTTCACCTAGTCGGCTCGGGGATTAGAACCAGCGACCTTTCGGTTACTGGCACAACGCTCTTACCCACTAAGCTACCTGCCGCCCTTTATTGTCAGTGTGTCAGAAATATTGAATCTGGAATGTTTTCATCATCTTACTTGGCATTACAAAAGGTCAAATACAGACAGAGCACTCACATCACATCTTATGGAATGAATTAGTCTCACGTTTATTTCCCATTTCAGAAAAACGTGAACAAGGAGTTCCACATGCTGGCTACCGTGTTTGATGAGAACCTGAGCTGGTACCTGGATGACAACATCAACCAGTTCACCAAGGCTCCTAAAACTGTCAACAAGGAGGATGAGGACTTCCAGGAATCGAACAAAATGCACTGTGAGTCTTTTAGGCTGTGTTTTACACAGGCAGCCCAGTTCTGGTCTTTTATCCAACTATTGGCAAAAGAGCTGATTTGATTGGTCAAAAAGACCAAATTAGTGGAAAAATATCAGAATTGGGCTGCCTGTGTAAACACAGCCTTAGAACACTGATCCATGATGGAAACATTTTAAACTGTGATGCTAATTCAGCTACAAAACATGTCTCCTTTGGCAAAATTGCAATTAAAATAATTCCTTCTGTTACTTTCAAAAAGCCTATATTGTAATGGGATTTCCCTACGGACACAAAACACCAACACACAGAGCAGTTACCAACAACCTAACACATTTCAGCCTCTTACTGGTCTTCTGTAGGGCACTAACTTTTCAATTTCCTGTTCCCATAGCGATCAATGGCTACATGTATGGGAACCTCCCAGGGCTGACCATGTGTAAGGGGGACAAGGTGTCATGGCACCTGTCTGGCCTGGGCTCTGAGGCTGATATCCACGGCCTCTACTTTGAAGGGAACAGGTTCATCTACAGAGAGACACGCAGAGACGTCATGAACGTGTTCCCTCACATCTCCCACACTGTCATGATGGAGCCAGACAGCATGGGTAAGACACATTATGGATGGAGGGATAGATGGGTGGGTGGATGGATGAATGGAGAGATGGAGAGATGGATGAATGGAGGCAGAGAGGGAGGGGCAGACGGAAGGAAAGAATTTAACATAAATCGTAAAATGTTTACTTCTGTTCTAATATGAAAATCAATTAAAACTAATTACAATAACAGACAATGCATTTGTTCCCCTCCTCCAGGTCAGTTTGAGGTGGTGTGCATGACAACGGATCACTACCAGGGAGGTATGAGGGCCAACTACACAGTGCAGAAGTGTAGTATGTTCAACAGGCAGTCGGAGATCATGCTCCACTCGAAGACCTACTACATTGCAGCGATGGAGATAGACTGGGACTACTCCCCCAACCGGACCTGGGAGCAGGAGATGTACCACGGCCTCACACATAGGTATTCTAACCCTAGCTTCATGTCCACACCCCCAGCTCAACCCTAACCCCAGCCATAACCCTAACCCCAGCTCAACCCTAACCCCAGCTCAACCCTAACCCCAGCCATAACCCTAACCCCAGCTCAACCCTAACCCCAGCCATAACCCTAACCCCAGCCACAACCCTAACCCCAGCTCAACCCTAACCCCAGCCATAACCCAAGAAACATTCCTGTTCCGTGCTTGAGACATGGATCTACAATACATCATGATCAGTTTAGTTTTTTTGAGTATGTTTTCTTTGTCTCCAGTCCAGGAAATGATTTCATTGATAAACAGGATAAGTTCATCGGCTCCAAGTACAAGAAAGTTGTGTACAGGGAGTTCACCAACAATAAATTCACCAAACAGAAGGAGAGATCAGCAGACATGCAACACCTGGGGATCCTGGGTAAGTTGTAGTAGAAAGGGTTTGGTTCTGGGTATGTTGTAGTAGAAAGGGTTTGGTTCTGGGTATGTTGTAGTAGAAAGGGTTTGGTTCTGGGTAAGTTGTAGTAGAAAGGGTTTGGTTCTGGGTAAGTTGTAGTAGAAAGGGTTTGGTTCTGGGTATGTTGTAGTAGAAAGGGTTTGGTTCTGGGTATGTTGTAGTAGAAAGGGTTTGGTTCTGGGTATGTTGTAGTATAAAGGGTTTGGTTCTGGGTAAGTTGTAGTGACATATGGAATTTGAATGTCCTTTTGTTTTTGGGCTAATGTCCATCCTTGAATAGTTTTATGAGACGTCTGTTGAAATCAATGGTCTTTCATTGTTTTAATTGCCATACTTTACATCCCCGGGACCAAGCACTGACTTTACATTATTTACATTTAGAATCGTATTAAACTGACCTGTTATGAATCCTGATCGATGACCCCTCTGGTTTCTTTCCCCAGGCCCTATGATCCATGCAGACGTTGGTGACAAAGTGAACATAGTCTTCAAGAACATGGCCACAAGAACTTACTCTATTCACGCCCACGGGGTGAAGACGGACGTTCCACAGGTCAAAGAAACTAAGCCAGGTAAAATAAACAACACCCATAAGACATTGGATTTGACCGGCTAGTGTTATAGACATTGGATTTGACCAGCTAGTGCTATAGACATTGGATTTGACCGGCTAGTGCTATAGACATTGGATTTGACCAGCTAGTGTTTTAGACATTGGATTTGACCAGCTAGTGCTACAGACATTGGATTTGACCAGCTAGTGTTATAGACATTGGATTTGACCAGCTAGTGTTATAGACATTGGATTTGACCGGCTAGTGTTATAGACATTGGATTTGACCGGCTAGTGATTTAGAGGTTTAGATTTAGAGAGTTTATTAGTCACATGCACAGAGTTGCAGATTTAATAGCAGGGTACAGTGACATGCTTAAGCTCCGAGCTCCAACAGTGCAGGCCAAAAAGTGTTATAGACATTGGATTTGACCAGCTAGTGCTATAGACATTGGATTTGACCAGCTTGTGCTATAGACATTGGATTTGACCGGCTAGTGTTATAGACATTGGATTTGACCAGCTAGTGTTATAGACATTGGATTTGACCAGCTAGTGTTATAGACATTGGATTTGACCAGCTAGTGTTATAGACATTGGATTTGACCAGCTAGTGCTATAGACATTGGATTTGACCAGCTAGTGTTATAGACATTGGATTTGACCAGCTAGTGCTATAGACATTGGATTTGACCAGCTAGTGCTATAGACATTGGATTTGACCAGCTAGTGTTATAGACATTGGATTTGACCGGCTAGTGTTATAGACATTGGATTTGACCAGCTAGTGTTTTAGACATTGGATTTGACCAGCTAGTGTTATAGACATTGGATTTGACCAGCTAGTGCTATAGACATTGGATTTGACCAGCTAGTGCTATAGACATTGGATTTGACCAGCTAGTGCTATAGACATTGGATTTGACCAGCTAGTGTTATAGACATTGGATTTGACCAGCTAGTGCTATAGACATTGGATTTGACCAGCTAGTGCTATAGACATTGGATTTGACCAGCTAGTGTTATAGACATTGGATTTGATCAGCTAGTGCTATAGACATTGGATTTGACCAGCTAGTGATAGTAGTAGTTTCAAAAGCATTGATATTTTATTACTATGGACTACTCTTATATAGATTTCAGGACCCTGTTCTATAGAATAACAACTTTGTAGTGAGTGAGAGTTAGAGTTTCCTAAAGCAGAGTTGTCCCATACAGGTGAAACACAGACATACACATGGTACGTCCCCAAGACAGCTGGGCCTACAGACAAACAGGAGTCATGCAGTGTGGGAGCTTATTACTCCACGGTCGACGTCAACAAGGTAATGAGATACCACAAACTGATCAGGGCCTCGTTTCCCAGAGCCTTTCGTAGAGTTGAGATCATCATTAGAACCTTCTAACAATGTATCTTTAGTAGTTTTTTTTGGTGCGCCAGGACCATTTACAGTTGAGCTCGCTCAGTTTAGCGCAACGCTGATTGGCTATTATTTTATGCTTTTTTTTTTATCAAGGGAGGCCAAATGCTCGCTGGCTTGCCTTACATTCAGTGCTACAGGCGGCAAAAATGTCGTACTCTTTTTGACCAGACAGCATCAGATAGATGGGCAACACATACAGAGACAGAGGGGTCACTCTGATGAGAAACATTCAGCTTCTTTGAAATTGAAGGAAAATTATGAAACACAAAAATGAAAAGATAAATTATTGTATATGTTTTTTATTGGTTCCCTTGGCATCCACGAATACATGCTACTGCTTATTATACCTCAGTGATTCAGCCCCATTCAGCAATATGGCCCGCTTCAAATTCAAATACTTAATGCACCATCGGGTGTTTTCCATACGAATACCACAGTTAGAACAATAAGCCAGATGTTTCACCAGATGGAGAAATCTAAAATCATCCATTTGGTTCCACTCACCACCAAATGTGGTGATGAGAGGAAGGCCAGTGGCTGGCAGTGAGAGAAGATGGAGTGAGATGGATTTTGGCCGACAAATGCAAATGTTCTCATCGCGATTAAACGTTTGACCTCAATACAGCTTTCTGTTTCCAAAACTACAATCTGTTTTATTTTTATTTTTATAGAAAGAGTGCCAAGGCGAATTGAGTTATTGCACAAGCGCACCTCAGAAATACGCAAATACTTGCTCTAACGCACCAATAGGGTCTCACTAGCTCGTGCTTGGCTCTGTCCACCTCCTTGCTTGTTCTGCCCATGTTTCATTTGCTCCCATTGGAAACGACAGGCTCTGGTCTATTTTGGGTTATCTATGAAAATCTTTGGGAATACGTGGATGAAGTCAGCGCTATCACTATCTACTGATTTTAATGTCTATGAAGCAATATGGCGATCTTCAAATTCAAATATATCCGGCCTCATGCGCCATCGGAAGTTTTCATAGGAATGGATGATGTCAGCGCTATCACGCTCTACTGGTTTCAATATCCATGGTCTGACGGCGACTGCTCATTAACTTCAGAATGAAGTTGACTACAAATACAAAGTTGCCAAAGTATTTGCAATGGTTACAAACAAGTGAATGATACAATTATGCTTCAAATGAAAACCGAGATGACAGCGTTAAAAGATAAATAGGATAGGTCAAAATGGGCCAATATAGGCTATTTCAATCATATTTAAATACATATAATGTTCAATCAATTGAGTTATATTTTGCTACTAGGCTACTCTAATTTTTGCCTCAATGTGTTTCATGTGTGACAACATGTGCGCAATGATGTACCTAACCCTCAAAAGCCTATTTGCAGCAATGATATACCTAACCCTCAAAAGCCTATTTGCAGCCATAGGCGGTAATATCTCTCTAGGTGCTAATCCGTAGTCAATTATTGAGGAATAATTATAATGTTAAAGTAAGATTTGAATGGAGGATGCTGATCCGAGCGCAGCTTTGTTTTTCCTTCGACCATATCAGTATCGAGACACGGTCTAATGATGCACTTAACGAACGTTCTCCGCTACGTGCTTGTTTGGGAAACACTTAAAAAGTTGGCTCGTAAATAACGGTGCAATCTGATAATCGTAATGCTTAAGTTACATCATACCCCTGCACATCGACTCGGTACTGGTACCCCGTGTATATAGCCAAGTTACCGTTAGTCATAGCGTATTTATGCCTTTTTTTTATTTTTCTTCTATTCTATTTTTCTCTCTGCATTGTTGGGAAGGGCCCGTATGTAAACATGGCACTGTTAGTCTACATCTGTTGTTTACGAAGCATGTGACAAATACATTTGATTTGACATCGCAACTAGAAAACGAGGCCCAGTTCTACTGGTCTCTACCAATGACTTATATAAACATGTTATATTAATACATACACCGAGTATACCAAATACATACACCGAGCATACCAAACATTATGACATTGCAACTAGAAAACGGGAATACCAATTACTTATATAAACATGTTATATAAATACATGCACTGAGTATACCAAACATTAAGAACCCCCCCACCCACCACCACCACATATACACCACCACCACCACCACCACCACATATACACTACATGACCAAAAGTATGTGGACACCTGCTCGTCCAACATCTCATTCCAAAATCATGGGAATTAATATGGAGTTGGTCCCCCCTTTGCTGCTAAACAGCCTCCACTCTTCTGGGAAGGCTTTCCACTAGATGTTGGAACATTACTGCAGGGACTTGCTTCCATTCAGCCACAAGAGCATTAGTGAGGTCGGGCACTGATGTTGGGCGATTAGGCCTGGCTCACAGTCGGCGTTCCAATTCATCCCAAAGGTGTTTGATGGGGTTGAGGTCAGGGCTTTGTGCAAGCCAATCAAGTTCTTCCACACTGATCTCAACAAACCATTTCTGTATGGACCTCGCTTTGTGCACGGGGGCATTGACACGCTGAAATAGGAAAGGGCCTTCCCCAAGCTGTTGCCATAAAGTTGGAAGCACAGAATCGTCTACAATGTCATTGTACGCTGTAGCGTTAAGATTTCCCTTCGCTGGAACTAAGGGGCCTAACCCGAACCATGAAAAACAGCCCCAGACCATTATTCCTCCTCCACCAAACTTTACAGTTGGCACTATGCATTGGTGCAGATAGCGTTCTCCTGGCATCCGCTAAACCCAGATTCATCCCTCAGACTACCAGATGGTGAAGCGTGATTCATCACTACAGAGAACGCATTTCCACTGCTCCAGAGTCCAATGGCGGTGAGCTTAACACCACTCCAGCCAACGCTTGGCATTGCGCATGGTGATCTTAGGCTTGTGTGCAGCTGCTCGGCCATGGAAACCCATTTCATGAAGCTCCTGACAAACAGTTATTGTGCTGATGTTGCTTCCAGAGGCAGTTTGGAACCCGGTAGTGAGTGTTGCAACAGAGGACAGATGATTTTTACACGCTTCAGCACTCGGCGGTCCCGTTCTGTGAGCTTGTGTGGCCTACCACTTCACGGCTGAGCCGTTGTTGCTCCTAGACGTTTCCACTTCATAATAACAGCACTTACAGTTGACCGGGGCATTTCTAGCAGGGCAGATATTTCACGAACTGACTTGTTGGAAAGGTGCCACCCTATGACAGTGCCACGTTGAAAGTCACTGAGCTCTTTAGTTAGGCCATTCTACTGCCAATGTTTGTCTATGGAGATTGCGTGGCTGTGTGCTCGATTTTATACACCTGTCAGCAATGGGTATGCCTGAAATAGCAGAATCCACTAATTTGAAGGGTTGTCCACATACTTTTGTATATATAGTGTACATATATATATATATATATATACACAGTGAGGGAAAAAAGTATTTGATCCCCTGCTGATTTTGTACGTTTGCCCACTGACAAAGACATGATCAGTCTATAATTTTAATGGAAGGTTTATTTTAACAGTGAGAGACAGAATAACAACAAAAAAATCCAGAAAAACATATGTCAAAAATGTTATAAATTGATTTGCATTTTAATGAGGGAAATAAGTATTTGACCCCTCTGCAAAACATGACTTAGTACTTGGTGGCAAAACCCTTGTTGGCAATCACAGAGGTCAGACGTTTCTTGTAGTTGGCCACCAGGTTTGCACACATCTCAGGAGGGATTTTGTTCCACTCCACTTTGCAGATCTTCTCCAAGTCATTAAGGTTTCGAGGCTGATGTTTGGCAACTCGAACCTTCAGCTCCCTCCACAGATTTTCTATGGGATTAAGGTCTGGAGACTAGCTAGGCCACTCCAGGACCTTAATGTGCTTCTTCTTGAGCCACTCCTTTGTTGCCTTGGCCGTGTATTTTGGGTCATTGTCATGCTGGAATACCCATCCACGACCCATTTTCAATGCCCTGGCTGAGGGAAGGAGGTTCTCACCCAAGATTTGATGGTACATGGCCCCGTCCATCGTCCCTTTGATGCGGTGAAGTTGTCCTGTCCCCTTAGCAGAAAAACACCCCCAAAGCATAATGTTTCCACCTCCATGTTTGACAGTAGGGATGGTGTTCTTGGGGTCATAGGCAGCATTCCTCCTCCTCCAAACACGGCGAGTTGAGTTGATGCCAAAGACCTTGATTTTGGTCTCATCTGACCACAACACTTTTACCCAGTTCTCCTCTGAATCATTCAGATGTTCATTGGCAAACTTCAGACGGGCCTGTATATGTGCTTTCTTGAGCAGGGGGACCTTGCGGGCGCTGCTGGATTTCAGTCCTTCACGGCGTAGTGTGTTACCAATTGTTTTCTTGGTGACTATGTCCCAGCTGCCTTGAGAACATTGACAAGATCCTCCTGTGTAGCTCTGGGCTGATTCCTCACCGTTCTCATGATCATTGCAACTCCACGAGGTGAGATCTTGCATGGAGCCCCAGGCCGAGGGAGACTGACATTTCTTTTGTGTTTCTTCCATTTGCAAATAATCGCACCAACTGTTGTCACCTTCTCACCAAGCTGCTTGGCGATGGTCTTGTAGCCCATTCCAGCCTTGTGTAGGTCTACAATCTTCTCCCTGACATCCTTGGAGAGCTCTTTGGTCTTGGCCATGGTAGAGAGTTTGGAATCTGATTGATTGATTGCTTCTGTGGACAGGTGTCTTTTATACAGGTAACAAGCTGAGATTAGGAGCACTCCCTTGTGTGCTCCTAATCTCAGCTTGTTACCTGTATAAAAAGACACCTGGGAGCCAGAAATCTTTCTGATTGAGAGGGGTCAAATACTTATTTCCCTCATTAAAATGCAAATCAATGTATAACATTTTTGACATGCGTTTTTCTGGATTTTGTTGTTGTTATTCTGTCTCTCACTGTTCAAATAAACCTACCATTAAAATTATAGTCTGATCATTTCTTTGTCAGTGGGCAAACGTACAAAATCAGCAGGGGATCAAATACTTTTTTCGCTCACTGTACATACATACACTACCGGTCAAAAGTTTTAGAACACCTACTCATTCAAGGGTTTTTCTTTATTTTGACTATTTTCTACATTGTAGAATAATAGTGAAGACATCAAAACTATGAAATAACACATATGGAATCATGTAGTAACCAAAAAAGTGTTAAGGAAATCAAAATATATGTTATATTTGAGATTCTTCAAATAGCCACCCTTTGCCCTGATGACAGCTTTGCACACTCTTGGCATTCTCTCAACCAGCTTCATGAGGTACTCACCTTGAATGCATTTCAATTAACAGGTGTGCCTTCTTAAAAGTTAATTTATGGAATTTCTTTCCTTCTTAATGCGTTTGAGCCAATCAGTTGTGTTTTGACAAGGTAGGGGGGTATACAGAAGATAGCCCTATTTGATTAAAGACCAAGTCCATATTATGGCAATAACAGCTCAAATAAGCAAAGAGAAACGACAGTCCATCATTACTTTAATGAAGGTCAGTCAATACGGAAGCTTTCAAGAACTTTGAATGTTTCTTCAAGTGCCGTCGCAAAAAACATCAAGCGCTATGATGAAACTGGCTCTCATGAGGACCGCCACATGAATGGAAGACCCAGAGTTACCTCTGCTGCAGAGGATAAGTTCATTAGAGTTACCAGCCTCAGAAATTGCAGCCCAAATAAATGCTTCACAGAGTTCAAGTAACAGACACATCTCAACATCAACTGTTCAGAGGAAACTGTGTGAATCAGGTCTTCATGGTCGAATTGCTGCAAAGAAACCACTACTAAAGGACACCAATAAGAAGAAGAGACTTGCTTGGGCCAAGAAACACGAGCAATGGACATTAGACTGGAGGAAATGTGTCCTTTGGTCTGGAGTCCAAATTGGAGATTTTTGGTTCCAACCGCAGTGTCTTTGTGAGACGCGGTGTGGGTGAACGGATGATCTCCGCATGTGTATTTCCCACCGTAAAGCATGGAGGAGGTGGTGTTATGCTTTTCTGGTGACACTGTCTGTGATTTATTTAGAATTCAAGGCACACTTAAACAGCATGGCTACCACATCATTCTGCAGTGATACGCCATCCTATCTGGTTTGGGCTTAGTGGGACTATCATTTGTTTTTCAACACGACAATGACCCAACACACCTCCAGGCTGCGTAAGGGCTATTTTACCAAGAAGGAGAGTGATGGAGTGCTGCATCAGATGACCTGGCCTTCACAATCACCCGACCTCAACCAAATTGAGATGGTTTGGGATGAGTCGGACCGCAGAGTGAAGGAAAAGCAGCCAACAAGTGCTCAGCATATGTGGGAACTCCTTCAAGACGGTTGGAAAAGCATTCCAGGTGAAGCTGGTTGAAAGAATGCCAAGAGTGTGCAAAGCTGTCATCAAGGCAAAGGGTGGCTATTTGAAGAATCTCAAATATAAAATATATTTTGATTTGTTTAACACTTTTTTTGGTTACTACATGATTCCATATGTGTTATTTCATAGTTTTGATGTCTTCAATATTATTCTACAATGTAGACAATAGTCAAAATAACGAAAAACCCTTGAATGAGTAGGTGTTCTAAAACATTTGACCGGTAGTGTACATACACACATGTTAAAACACATATTTACATACATCATTGGTCTCTACCCCCCCAGGACCTGTACAGTGGTCTAATTGGTCCCCTAGTGATATGTGCGCGGAGCTATGCGAGGACGTTTGGACTGAAGAAGGAAGTGGAGGAGTTTGCGCTCCTCTTCATGGTGTTTGATGAGAACGAGTCCTGGTACCTGGACGACAACATCAAAACAAACATCAAGACCCCCTCCAGGAACATCAAAGAGGACGAGGATTTCATCGAGAGCAATAAAATGCATGGTGAGGCTGTGGGGGAAAGAGGGGTGTGGGTTATTTTACCACTCTTAATAGGAAAGCATTTGCTTAATGATTTCTGAAGCATTTATATTAGGCCTTATAAAGGATTTATGAAGCCTTTCGTAATTAGGCCTTAAAAAGCGCTTGTTTGTTTGTTTGAAGTGGGACCAGGGCCTAGTCACAAAGCGTCTCAGAGTAGTAGTGCTGATCTAGGACCAGTTTAGGCTTTTAGATCATAGTGAGTAAGATTATATAGACGGGGGGGAGGGGATCTGATCCTAGATCAGTACACCTACTATGAGACTCTTGATAAATACTGCCCCGGATAAATTGACGCGTCACTGACACTTCTGTGTGTCTCTGCTGCAGGCATCAACGGGCAGCTGTATGGAAACCTGCTGGGACTGAATATGGAAGTGGGGGACAAGGTGTACTGGTACCTGATGGGGATGGGTAATGAGGTGGACCTCCACACTGCCCACTTCCACGGGCACAGCATCGACTATAAGGTAAGGTCCCATGTGACCATATTTAAAAAGTCAAAAACCCGTTAGGTGTACATTTCCTGAAAACGTTCAAAGCAGCATAACTTTACCTCTAATTTAAGTGTATGAAGCTCTGAATCATCAGAATTTTTATGAAAACAGAACATTGAATTTTGTATGCATACGCTTTATCTAAGGAACGCACAGGGCGTGTAGACTTTTGGGGCTCAATTCAAATCTGCGCTACAGCACGATAGAAATTTAAAAAGGCAATGTTCACGCATTAGCGGAGACTGCATTCACGGTAAACGCTGCATAGGACGGCTCAATCGGAAATTACCTTTAAATTCCAATCACGCTATAACGCTGAACTTCCACCCTACGGATTGAATCAAGCCCTTGTTCTTCTAGCCCAGGAATAATACATCTGAATCAACTCATGGTACATACATTCTCTGGTCCTGTGTTCCCCAGCTGAGTGGAGAGTCCCACCGTACAGACGTGATTGGCCTGTTCCCAGGCACCTTCCAGACGGTGAAGATGAAGCCTAAGTACCCTGGCTCTTGGTTGCTGCACTGCCACGTCGCAGACCACATCAAGGCCGGCATGGTGACTGTCTACACAGTCACTGAGAAAGGTGAGGAGTGTGTGTGGGTTGGGTTCACTGTGTGTGAAAGTGTGTGTGTGTGTGTGTATGTGTGTGTTTACTCTATAATTTTGCTGTTACATTATACAACTAACCTCTGTGTGTTTTTGTGTCTTCAGAAAAGAAGGGCTTTTTTGGATGAACACGGAGCATAAAACTTCATTAAAAACACAGAAAACAGCAAAGAAAAGCTACGTACATCTTCAGTAATTACACATTGACCTCGTATTCCACACAAGGAGCACAGTGACCACTGACCACAAACTGAATGCATGAATTAACTAAAATGGCTTTAATACAGGGTTTAAGCAATGAGCAATGTCTAATGTCAATGCTCTAAAATCAATTTTGAATTAAAACAAATATAAAATCCTCCCTGATGTTGTTTCTAATGTTGTCCAACATTGGCACAAACGACAGTGTCTAGGATTTACAGAGAACGGCGCAACAAACAAAAAACATCCAGTCAGCAGCAGTCCTGTGGGTGAAAACATCTCGTTGATGAGAGAGGTCGAAGGAGAATGGCAAGAATGGTGCAAGCTAACAGGCGGGCCACAGACAAATAACGGTGCAGTAAAACAGTGGTGTGCAGAACGGCATCTCGGAACGCACAACTCATCGGTCCTTGTCACGGATGGGCTATTGCAGCAGACGACCACACTGGGTTCCACTCCTATCAGCTAAAGACAAGAAGCAGCAGCTCCAGTGGACACGCGATCACCAACACTGGACAATTGAGGAGTGGAAAAACATCGCCTGGTCCGACGAATCCCGGTTCCTGTTGCGTCATGCTGATGGCAGTCAGGATTTGGCGTAAGCAGCATGAGTCCATGGACCAATCTTGCCTGGTGTCAACGGTACAGGCTGGTGGCGGAGGTATACCGCCGTCCAATCTGCAACAACTGTGTGATGCCATCTCGTCAGCATGGACCAACATCCCCGTGGAACCTTTCCGACATGTCGAATCCATGCCCCGAAGAATTCAGGCTGTTCTGGAAGCAAAGGGGGGTCCGACACGGTATTAGATAGGTGTACCTAATAAACTGGCCAGCGAGTGTATACTTCAATATATTGCTAATGTGTTTGTGAAAGGAGCAGAACCAACATGAAATGTTTTTAGAGAGCATTTATTAAGGCAGCGAAAAAAGAAATAAAACGATCAAAGCAAAACATTTCAACACTGGGAATAGAATGAACACCGGGTTTCACAGTAGTGAGGTCACAGCTTTCAGACAAGCTTCCTTCCTTCCACGTTATTCAACCACCTTTTCCTATCTCTTCACCCAATGAACACCAGAAAAACCAGACCAGTCCAGTGTATAAGTCAACATCCAGTTCCTAATACTCAGTAATAAAGAAAAGGTCTCACAGTGATTCAGGGGTGTCCACAAGTCCACACAGAAGAGGACTTGTACCCTCAGGGTATGACTAGCAACGTGACGTCAATACTTCCTAACAGAAATAGAAAAAGTGAGGTCAGAAAAATCAGGATTTCCTTATTAAATCAGAAAATAATCATATCTCTGCACAGCAAAATTCTCTGTTCACATTCATTTGACTAATAGGACTACAGACGGTGGTTTTGTATGGGTACCGTTTTCATAAGACTCTACAGTAGTAGTGTTTTGAGAAGCTCACTACAATCTGTAAGTGGTTGATTGTCCAGCACGGTCCATGTTTAGGATCCTCCATAGAAATAGAATCAGTAGAAGGGACACTTCCATTCAAACCAGTGGTCCGTTGCAGGTGCATCAGTTGCTGTACTGGGCGTACCATTTGGAATGTGTGCTGAAAATGGACACTAACTAACCGGTTCTACGTAGGCAAACATGTCAAATTCTACTAATCTGCCCTATTGGATGGAGCAGGAAATAAAACAGTGTCTTTCAGAGCTACTGTATGTCTGTTCTACTAATTGTAATTCTACGGCCCGTTTCTCTGGCTGCACTCCAGCAGGTGAGGCAGGAAGAAGTGGGCCGTCCCGTCGTCAGGCAACAGGCCCAGGAACTCCAGGGGGTTCAGCTCCATGGCAACCACCACCAGCGTTTCTGTTGTCAGGGAAAATGCAGATGTTATGGCCGAAACTCTCTGAATATTGAAGGGGCAATCTGCAATTGATACTATACATACATTTTTATACTTTTAAATGAATTATATTAATCCAATGATTCTTGAAGAATCTATACTGAACAAAAATAAACCCAACATGCAACAATTTCAACGATTTTACGGAGTTACGGTTCATTTAAGGAAATCAGTCAATTGAAATAAATTCATTAGGCCCTAATCTATGGATTTCACATGACTGGGCAGGGACGCAGCCATGGCTGAGCCTGGGAGGGCATATGCCTGGGAGCCAGGCCCAGTCAATCAGAATTAGTTTCTCCCCACAAAAGGGATTTATTACAGACAGAAATACTCCTCAGTTTCATCAGCTGTCCGGGGTGGCTGGTCTTTAACGATCCTATAGGTGAAGAAGCCAGATGTGGAGGTCCTGGGCTGGGGTGGTTACACGTGGTCTGCGGTTGTGAGGCCAGTTGGACGTACTGCCAAATTCTCTAAAACGATGTTGGAGGCGGCTTATGGTAGAGAAATTAACATTACATTCTCTGGCAAAAGCTCTGGTGGACATTCCTGCAGTCAGCATGCCAATTGTGGTATTGTGTTGTGTGATAAAACTGCACATTTTAGAGTGGCCTTTTATTGTCCCCAGCACAAGGTGCACCTGTGTAATGATCATGCTGTTTAATCAGCTTCTTGATATGCCACACCTGTCAGGTGTATGGATTATCTTGGCAAATGAGAAATGCTCACTAACAGGGATGTAAACAAATTTGTGCACAACATTTGAGAGAAATAAGCTTTTTTGTGCTTATGGAACATTTCTGGGATCTTTTATTTCAGCTCATGAAACCAACACTTTACATGTTGTTTATATTTTGGTTCAGTGTATTACATCTATAAACCACATGATCTTAGTTCAACTGTTGTAACCAATCAGAACCCAAAATATAAGCTTGTTTTACTCCACTGTTTGTAAACAATGTCATTGTTAACAAACACTGTATAGCCTCAAAACATATTTAAAACTCTAAAATGTTGATATCATGGATGGTCAGTCCTTGCATCCATAACTCTAATCATTTGAGACTGGTTATACTTATCCAGCCCCATCCCTAAGCATGTTACCCAAAACAGTGGTGGGGTATACTTTGTTATTGTTTGAACTGCAAATTGCCCCTTTAACCACAGCAAAGGAGGTGACATTCTGGAGTTAAACCCTATGCTTGAAACACAGGCTAGAGTCTAACGGTGAAACTATACTGACACCGTGACGAGAGCGTCCCGTCATCTTCCTCATCACGAGAGCGCCCCGTCATTTCCCTCATCACGAGAGCGTCCCGTAATACCCCTCATCACGAGAGCGTCCCGTCATCTCCCTCATCACGAGAGCTCCCCGTCATCTCCCTCATCACGAGAGCGTCCCGTAAACCCCCTCATCACGAGAGCTCCCCATCATCTCCCTCATCACGAGAGCGTCCCGTAATCCCCCTCATCACGAGAGCGTCCCGTAATCCCCCTCATCACGAGAGCGTCCCTTAATCCCCCTCATCACGAGAGCGTCCCGTAATCCCCCTCATCACGAGAGCGTCCCGTCATCCCCCTCATCACGAGAGCGTCCCGTCATCTCCCTCATCACGAGAGCGTCCCGTCATCTCCCTCATCACGAGAGCGTCCCGTCAACTCCCTCATCACGAGCGTCCCGTCATCTCCCTCATCACGAGAGCGTCCCGTCATCTCCCTCATCACGAGAGCGTCCCGTCATCTCCCTCATCACGAGAGCGTCCCGTCATCTCCCTCATCACGAGAGCGTCCCGTCATCTCCCTCATCACGAGAGCGTCCCGTCATCTCCCTCATCACGAGCGTCCGTCATCTCCCTCATCACGGAGCGTCCCGTCATCTCCCTCATCACGAGAGCGTCCCGTCATCTCCCTCATCACGAGAGCGCCCGTCATCTCCCTCATCACGAGAGCGCCCCGTCATCTCCCTCATCACGAGAGCGTCCCGTCATCTCCCTCATCACGAGAGCGTCCCGTCATCTCCCTCATCACGAGAGCGTCCCGTCATCTCCCTCATCACGAGAGCGTCCCGTCATCTCCCTCATCACGAGAGCGTCCAAAATCTGCTTCTTGTGATATGCTGATAGAATGGAAATGCCCCGCCTACATTTCGGCCACACATCTCGTAATGGGAGGATATTTGCATGTTTGTTGTAATTAAAATGATTTTAAGTAGTTATATCAGCGTTTAGATTTTTTATTTTTTTTACAGAAGCCTAAAATGCAATACCAAACCTTTCAATGTGTGCAGGGTGATTTTTGCTATTTTCCTACTTAGTTTTATGATTATTGAGATTATTTGTGAATTTATATGTGATATTATGTGCTTATTTTCTGTGTAGCTACAGCTATGCAACGCTGGCGAGGAAAATAGACTGGAAGCGTAAAACTACACTGATTCAAGCGAGCCTCGCTTCGCAGACGACAAACTGCTTTCGCGTCCGGTATAGCATGTCTCATAGATCACAGTGAGTTGTTAAACTGCAGTTCACGTTACGGAGACGCGACGGTGACAGTGTAGTTTGACCGTGAGTGTACCTTTGAGTGCAGACAGTAGGATGGCGTTCTCGCCCCGTGTTGCTCTGGTTCTCTCACACAGCTCAGGGAACAGCTTCTGCCACCACAGAGCCTGAACGAAAACACATGAATCCATTAGAAAGAGCTACACTATAGAACCATTGAAATAAAAAAGGCAATGTTCCCGTGTTTTCGCGGAGACTGCATTCACTGTAAACGCAGCGTATGTTTTCTCAATCTGAAATGACCTTTAAAATTGCGCTATTACGCAGACCTTCCGCGCTACGGATTGAATCCAGCCCTTAGTATTCAGAGCGTAGGATGGAGGCTAGAGGTTATGAGGATGTAAGGTTGTGCAAGTACGCGCACGGTGTAAGTTCAACAGTCGGGTTAGAGGAGTTGGGGCATGTTTCACAGAAGGATGACAGTTACAGAGTACCCACCATTTTGTTGTTCTGCAGCTCGTGGTTAGCGTAAGGGATGATGGCCTGAGGACAGCGGTCCAGCAGCCTCTCCATGGAGCTCTCGTGGCGGCCCAGCTTGGTGGCACAGAGCACGTGCACACTGAGCCCCGCGTTGTCCCCGTCTGGCAGCTGCTCCAACAGGGGCAGGATGGACGACACGTCCAGGGTGGGGCCGCACAGCAGGGACTGGATGGGTCATTGTTTGTTCAGCATAGTGGTACATTTACATGTAAGGGTAAAAAAAAAAGCTTTATTTTACAAGTTGATTGGTTGGTTGATTGATTCCATGTCTGATTGATAAATAGCACGCGAATGATGTAGCGAGACTGACCTGTAGTTTGTGGAGGTCCTCTTGGTCATCTGGAATGACGTTGAAGTGAGCTGGAGTTAGGATGCTGACCCAGGGATACAACACGCCGTAGTGAGAACACCAGTTGATCTACAACACAGAAACAGTCACCCAGGGATACAACACGCCGTAGTGAGAACACCAGTTGATCTACAACACAGAAACAGTCACCCAGGGATACAACACGCCGTAGTGAGAACACCAGTTGATCTACAACACAGAAACAGTCACCCAGGGATACAACACGCCGTAGTGAGAACACCAGTTGATCTACAACACAGAAACAGTCACCCAGGGATCAGAGCATATGAGCGGAGTGGAGCGTGAGCGGACGGATTTTGAACAGAGCGCAGAGCGGCATTTTTAAAAGGACGGAGCGTCGCCCTATGTCCCGCTCCAATTTCGCTCGCTCACACCACGAGTCTGAAGCATGCTCAAGCCTGACCCAGAATCCATCTGTTTAATTTAATTTGTGTCGTCCATGAATTTGTATTTTATAGAGCGAGAGGAGCAGCAGCAGCAACAAGAGAAAAGGGTTGAGGAATTCAAAAGTTTATTCACTGCACGCAAAGGCCCAACCATAACAAGGGAGAGAAAAAGAGAGCTGGATGTAGCATTTTTTAAAATGATTTTCATGGACTATGAACCGCTGAGTAAAGGAGAACGCGAAGGGATGCAACACTTCGCCAGCGCAGCTCAACCGGGCTACACTCCCCCAAGAAACTATGATAAATCAGTACTTTACTTTGTCAAATTTACATCTGAGATGCCCCATTCACATGCTTCAGCTGGCGATCAAAAACGCCGTTAACAAGCACGACAACATTAATAGGCTGTTAGTGAAAGTCGGGCACCTGGTGAAAAGTGTACGCAAGAGCACAGAGGAAACCGACCAATTAGGTGTCCGCCTCACAAATGCCTGCGCCATTCGATGGAGCAGCCAGCTGCGGATGATTCAGTCGTTCATCCGGTTGTTCCAAAAAGACCCGTTATGGTAAAACAAACTCAAGTCTAATGTTGCTAACATCACCCTGAATCAAGTACGGCAGCTGACGCACCTTGTCAGTGTGCTGACACCACTAGCAGACCTCACAGACAAAATGCAGAAGGAGCTGGGGAACCTGGGGATGATCCTCCCTGCTGTCACAGAAATCAAATCCCTGCTCACCGATTACACTCACGCTGCACTTCCAATGGGCATCGCTGCTTTTGCAGAAACATTGGCAAACAACGTGTCAATTCGCTATGGAATATACTATACTGATTAACATCTCATTTTAGCGTCAGTGTTAGATCCCGTTTCAAGACAGAATGGATAATCCGAGATGAGTCTGTATGCAACAAATTTGGGGAGATAAAGTAAGGCTGTGGTTTAAGCTAAAAGTGAAATACATGCAGATTTTGTTCCTTTTTTGGAGTGAGCGGGGGGCGATTTGAGTGGAGCGCGATGCAAACTGCGTTGAGCGCTGAGCGACAATGAGCGGACTGGCCTGATGTGGCTTTGAGCGGGGGGAGCGGAGGGGTGAACAGCTCCGTGAGCGAGGAGCTGAGATTCTCACCGCTCCACTCCGCTCATATGCTCTGCCAGGGATACAACACGCCGTAGTGAGAACACCAGTTGATCTACAGACAGACAGACAGACAGACAGACAGACGGA
Organism: Coregonus clupeaformis; assembly: GCF_020615455.1. Classification (NCBI taxonomy): domain Eukaryota; kingdom Metazoa; phylum Chordata; class Actinopteri; order Salmoniformes; family Salmonidae; genus Coregonus; species Coregonus clupeaformis. The sequence goes on along the minus strand of NC_059211.1, from coordinate 22,318,751 downwards.
CAGACAGACAGACGGACAACCTCTCCACTACCTCCTAGGCTCCATCCCTAGGGAACATCACACCTTACTGAGAAGAACACACTACAGACACACAAACACACCAGGTCGTCTGCGCTTTTGAGCGGTTTGAATCCGTGGCCGTCTCGGCGTGTGATGCGGTCGATGTAGACAGTGGTGAGGCGGAACAGCAGCTCCTGGATGACAGCTTCCTGTGACGAGGCCATCAGCAGGGCCTCCCAGAAGTCAACCAGCAGCTGAGGGCCTCCCTGGGGCCCCGACACGTCCCAACACAGCTCCTACAGAACACACACACACACACACACACACAACCACACGCACGCACACACTTCAATACATTCACAATGAAACGCATTACATATTGTCACATTTTGGAATCGAATCCTGGAGGAAATTCTATAGGAATGACACACACACACTGTAACCCCTAACCTGGAAGAAGAGGTTAGCCTCGTCCAGTTTGACCTTGTCGTTCTCGTGCAGCGCCACCATGGCTGCCACCAGCAGGCCGTCCTGGCTGTCTCTGAGGTGGCGTGCCAGGAGAGTGGGCACCACCCCGTCCCCTCTGCCATGCAACAGCAGCTTGGCTTCCTCAATGAACCCATACACCTGCAGCATCTGGAGGGGGCATAGAGCAGATACACTGTTCACACACACACACACACACACACACACACGCTCCTTCCCCCACCACGATACACACACACACGCTCCTTCCCCCACCACGATACACACACACACACACACACACACACACACACACACACACACACACACACACACACACACACACACACACACACACACACACACACACACACACACACACACACACGCTCCTTCCCCCACCACGACACACAAACATGATCAGACCTCTGTGTGTCGGTCCATGTGTTGCCTGTAGAGCTGCAGGTCTCCCATGCGGAGGGCCAGGGCAGCCTTGGACAAGGTGAGGGGTACGGAGGGGGCTCCGATGGCCTCCAGGCGCTCTAGGTGGGCCAGGCCACAGTCAGGGCTAGCTCTAACCATGGAGGGGCTGGCTATGACATGGGGGAGCTGGGACGGCTCGGCCGCACCGAAGATATCCAGCACCTCGTTGGCTGTCTCCTACAACACACACACACACACACACACACAGACACCACGGAATATCTACAGTGTGGCTATTGAATCAGATGTGCTAGTGTTGGAATTGAACAAGTATGTGGAATGGCTGTTGGTCTCCGAGGACTGGTGTAAGTCACCTCAGTGAGCTGCTCCAGGGTCTCCTCACAGAGGGAGTGTTTGAGGAAGAAGAGGAAGCCTTTCCCGTAGCCACAGAGGCTGTTAGACAGACCCCTGTTCCTGAAGATCACCTCGGTCACAGACAGGCCTGACATCTTATAGTAGGGCAGGGCCAGGTGGCAGTCACGCTTATCAAACCTACACATAATAATAATAATAAATAATATGCCATTTAGCAGACGCTTTTATCCAAAGCGACTTACAGTCATGCGTGCATACATTTTTGTGTAGGGGTGGTCCCGGGGATCGAACCCACTACCTTGGCGTTACAAGCGCCGTGCTCTACCAGCTGAGCTACAGAGGACCAGTGGAAGGGATGGTCGCACTTTATATTAAGTAAACCAACTAAGAAATCAATCAACTAACATATCAATCAACTAACATATGAATCAATCAACCTTGATGTTAATGTGACCCCCCGACCCCACTGACCTGCTGAAGCAGTCTCCTAACTGGGCGCAGCTCTCCAGGAAGGCTTGCTGCAGCTCCTCTCGGTCTGTGGTCCCTGTTGTTGTAGATCTCATGGCCTGGGCTAGGTTCTGACCAGTGGTCAGAGGCCGCTCTACAGGGTTTCCCACCCGGGGGTCCAGGAGCGTGGCTCTCAGGAGGAGGTGGGCTTCACTGAGCAGGTGCAGACAGCTCTGAGACAGAGGGTTGGTCTCCTCATACTTCTTACTGTACTCCACCTAGCCCAGAGAAAAGGTTCATTGTTGAATGCATGGTTAAACAGTATAAATGATTGTTGAATGCATGGTTAAACACTATAAATTATTGTTGAATGCATGGTTAAACACTATAAATTATTGTTGAATACATGGTTAAACAGTATAAATGATTGCTGAATGCAAGGTTAAACAGTATAAATGATTGCTGAATGCAAGGTTCAGCACAACCAACACAGGCCAAATAAAACATTATGATAAAATTAGGTAAGGTGTCATAACGTTAAGGTTTTTGTTGACATGTTATCAGGGTGCGGTACCATCTCGTTGTAGAGCTGGAGTGGGGGGACGGTGTTGACCACGTACAGGTTCCAGCCATGACCCATCTCACTGGGATTCTGGGGCTTGGTGAAGGACGACTTCCTGTTCCTGGGCCAGAGAAGCAGGAAGTACAGTCAGCTCATCTCCATAATGGCCACAGATGGCTGACATTACAGCTTCTAGGAGGTCAGAAACTACAGCTCAGCTCCCATAACATCAAGCTCAAACGGTTACAGTAGCCCCTGGTCTGGACCATGCAGAATGCTAAGTTTAAGTTTAAGTGTGTAGCTCAATTGGAGCTCACATGAATGCCACAAACCTATGAGCTCAAAGACTAGCAAACATTTAGTTTCAGTTCCAGTTCACATTTACATGTGAGTCATTTAGCAGACGCTCTTATCCAGAGCGACTTACAGTTAGTGCATTCATCTGAAGGGGGCTAGGTGAGACAACCACATAGCATAGTCATAGTAAGCAAAACAATTCCTCAACAAAGCAGCTATCAGCAAAGCCAGTGCTAGCACTTCTCCCTAAAAAGGTTGGTCTGACTACCTACCAATCACCAGAGGATGTTATTGAGGGCAGGGGTTTTGGGGGTTAATGCGAATCAGACATGTTGCATGCTTTTATTCACGACTCCACATGTTAACACACAAGGCCTGCTGACTCATGTGCGGAACATATTGTGTGTGTGTGTATATTGTGTGTGTGTGTGTGTGTGTGTGTGTGTGTATGTATGTATGTGTGTGTATGTATGTGTGTGTGTGTGTGTGTGTGTGTGTGTGTGTGTGTGTGTGTGTGTGTGTGTGTGTGTGTGTGTGTGTGTGTGTGTGTGTGTGTGTGTATGTGTGTGTGTATGTGTGTGTGTATGTGTGTGGGTGTGTGTGGGTGTGTGTGTGTATGTGTGTGTGTGTGTGTGTGTGTGTGTGTGTGTGTGTGTTCTATCGGTTACCTATCCAGTTCAGCCTGTAGCAGTAACAGTTAATAACAGACTTGATGCTATTAGCCAGTGAAACGCTGCGGTGCCAAGCAATCTCATGTGATAACAAAGCCCCTGTGTGTAAATGTGTGTGGAAGATTTGGATAAAGGGTCAGCTTCGTGGAGGAATGGTGTTTCTACCGGTCACGGGGTGTTTCTACCGGTTATGGGGTGTTTCTACTGGTCATGGGGTGTTTCTACTGGTCATGGGGTGTTTCTACTGATCACGTGGTGTTTCTACCGGTTATGGGGTGTTTCTACTGGTCACGTGGTGTTTCTACCGGTCATGGGGTGTTTCTACTGGTCATGGGGTGTTTCTACCGGTCATGGGGTGTTTCTACTGGTCACGTGGTGTTTCTACTGGTCATGGGGTGTTTCTACTGGTCATGGGGTGTTTCTACCGGTCACTGGGTGTTTCTACTGATCACGGGGTGTTTCTACTGATCACGGGGTGTTTCTACTGGTCATGGGGTGTTTCTACCGGTCACGGGGTGTTTCTACTGGTCACGGGGTGTTTCTACTGATCATGGGGTGTTTCTACTGGTCACGTGGTGTTTCTACTGGTCATGGGGTGTTTCTACTGGTCACGTGGTGTTTCTACCGGTCATGGGGTGTTTCTACTGGTCATGGGGTGTTTCTACTGGTCACGGGGTGTTTCTACTGGTCATGGGGTGTTTCTACTGGTCACGTGGTGTTTCTACCGGTCATGGGGTGTTTCTACTGGTCACGTGGTGTTTCTACCGGTCATGGGGTGTTTCTACTGGTCATGGGGTCTTCCAACCTCTGGAGCCATCATGCTCTAGTCTAATCAGGCGTACTGGGTTTCTATCTGGAGCCATCATGCTCTAGTCTAATCAGGCGTACTGGGTTTTCAAACATTAATGCTCACTGTACATAATATATGCCACTTAGCAGACGCTTTTATCCAAATGCGACTTAGAGTCATCCTTGCATACAGTTTACATACCGGTGGTCCCGGGAATCGAACCGCCATGCTCTAACAACTGAGCTACATAGGACCACTACATGAATGACATGATATTATGTACAGTAGGTGATATCATCACACTGATATGATGTACTGTTTAGTCCATCAGTTAGTGACTAGACACACAGGGTGATATTGTTTTAGTGGGGTTGGGGTTTGGGGGATATTCCGGGTGGACACCATCAAGTGGCCAGGAGACTTACAGGAAGGAGTGAGCCAGAAAGCTCTCCAGAGCCGGCGTGGTGGAAGGCTTTATACCTACTGCTAGGAAAATCCCCCTAAGGATTTTGTGATCTTTGTAATCTCTACAATAAGAGTTACAGGCACAATTGAAGCACAAGAGGGGAGATTCAGATATATATATTTAAAATCCTATAAATTAACAATGCAATCTTTTGAACACAAATGTGAAGAAATAAAGTGTAGTTTCAGTGCTTAATAAATGATGGGTGTGTGTATTGACTGAACACTGCTTTACTTGTGCTACACAGTAAGATACAATATTCTTTCACATTTTTGACGGTTTACCGGTATTTTGTGTTTCGGAATAATATAAGAAGTTCTTAATATGTTTTATGTGTAGTGCACGACCCTAAACATTATATGTGGTTTTAATGGTCTTTCCCCATTCTAATTGTTTTATACTAAACCAAAACTGACAGTGAAGTAGTCCAATTTGTAAAACTTTTCAATTATTTATCACTGTATTAAAATATAAATATAGAATATACAGTTGAAGTCGGAAGTTATCATACACCTCAGCCAAATACATTTAAACTCAGTTTTTCACAATTCCTGACATCCAATCCTAGTAAAAATTCCCTGTCTTAGGTCAGTTAGGATCACCACTTTATTTTAAGAATGTGAAATGTCAGAATAATAGTAGAGAGTGATTTATTTCAGTTTTTATTTCTTTCATCACATTCCCAGTGGGTCAGAAGTTGCACTCAATTAGTATTTGGTAGCATTGCCTTTAAATTGTTTAACTTGGGTCAAACGTTTCGGGTAGCCTTCCACAAGCTTCCCACAATCAGTTGGGTGAATTTTGGTCCATTCCTCCTGACAGAGCTGGTGTAACTGAGTCAGGTATGTAGGCCTCCTTGCTCGCACACGCTTTTTCAGTTCTGCCCACACATTTTTTATAGGATTGAGGTCAGGGCTTTGTGATGGCCACTCCAATACCTTGACTTTGTTGTCCTTAAGCCATTTTGCCACAACTTTGGAAGTATGCTTGGGGTCATTGTCCATTTGGAAGACCCATTTGCGACCAAGCTTTAACTTCCTGACTGATGTCTTGAGATGTTGCTTCAATATATGCACATAATTTTCCTTCCTCATGATGCCATCTATTTTGTGAAGTGCACCAGTCCCTCCTGCAGCAAAGCACCCCCACAGCATGATGCTGCCACCCCCGTGCTTCACGGTTGGGATGGTGTTATTCGGCTTGCAAGCGCCCCCTTTTTCCTCCAAACATAACGATGGTCATTATGGCCAAACAGTTCTATTTTTGTTTCATCAGACCAGAGGACATTTCTCCAAAAAGTACGATCTTTGTCCCCATGTGCAGTTGCAAACCGTAGTCTGGCTTTTTTATGGCGGTTTTGGAGCAGTGGCTTCCTCCTTGCTGAGCGGCCTTTCAGGTTATGTCGATATAGGACTCGTTTTACTGTGGATATAGATACTTTTGTACCCGTTTCCTCCAGCATCTTCACAAGGTCCTTTGCTGTTGTTCTGGGATTGATTTGCACCAAAGTACGTTCATCTCTAGGACACCGAACGGGTCTCCTTCCTGAGCGGTATGACGGCTGCGTGGTCCCATGGTGTTTATACTTGCATACTATTGTTTGAACAGATGAACGTGGTACCTTCAGGCATTTGGAAATTGCTCCCAAGGACAAGGATGAACCAGACTTGTGGAGGTCTACCATTTTCTTTCTGAGTTCTTGGCTGATTTATTTTGATTTTCCCATGATGTCAAGCAAAGAGGCACTGAGTTTGAAGGTAGGCCTTGAAATACATCCACAGGTACACCTCCAATTGACTCAAATTATGTCAATTAGCCTATCAGAAGCTTCTAAAGCCATGACATCATTTTCTGGAATTTTCCAAGCTGTTTAAAGGCACAGTCAACTTCGTGTATGTAAACTTCTGACCCACTGGAATTGTGATACAGTGAATTATAAGTGAAATAATCTGTCTGTAAACAATTGTTGGAAAAATTACTTGCGTCATGCACAAAGTAGATGTCCTAACCGACTTGCCAAAACTATAGTTTGTTAACGAGAAATTTGTGGAGTGGTTGAAAAACGAGTTTTAATGACTCCAACCTAAGTGTATGTAAACTTCCGACTTCAACTGTAGATGGTATCAAAATATAATTAAATAAAAAAATAATTTGCCGCATTAACCAGTATACCTTAAAAATACAATATCATCACCCAACCCTAGATCAGATGTCTAACCATACAGTGAGGGAAAAAAGTATTTGATCCCCTGCTGATTTTGTACGTTTGCCCACTGAAAAAGACATGATCAGTTTATCATTTTAAATGGTAGGTTTATTTGAACAGTGAGAGACAGAATAACAACAAAAAAATCCAGAAAAACGCATGTCAAAAATGTTATAAATTGATTTGCATTTTAATGAGGGAAATAAGTATTTGACCCCTCTGCAAAACATGACTTAGTACTTGGTGGCAAAACCCTTGTTGGCAATCACAGAGGTCAGACGTTTCTTGTAGTTGGCCACCAGGTTTGCACACATCCCAGGAGGGATTTTGTCCCACTCCTCTTTGCAGATCTTCTCCAAGTCATTAAGGTTTCGAGGCTGACGTTTGGCAACTCGAACCTTCAGCTCCCTCCACAGATTTTCTATGGGATTCAGGTCTGGAGACTGGCTAGGCCACTCCAGGACCTTAATGTGCTTCTTCTTGAGCCACTCCTTTGTTGCCTTGGCCGTGTGTTTTGGGTCATTGTCATGCTGGAATACCCATCCACGACCCATTTTCAATGCCCTGGCTGAGGGAAGGAGGTTCTTACCCAAGATTTGACGGTACATGGCCCCGTCCATCGTCCCTTTGATGCAGTGAAGTTGTCCTGTTCCCTTAGCAGAAAAACACCCCCAAAGCATAATGTTTCCACCTCCATGTTTGACGGTGGGCATGGTGTTCTTGGGGTCATAGGCAGCATTCCTCCTCCTCCGAATATGGCGAGTTGAGTTGATGCCAAAGAGCTCAATTTTGGTCTCATCTGACCACAACACTTTCACCCAGTTCTCCTCTGAATCATTCAGATGTTCATTGGCAAACTTCAGACGGGCCTGTATATGTGCTTTCTTGAGCAGGGGGACCTTGCGGGCGCTGCAGGATTTCAGTCCTTCACGGCGTAGTGTGTTACCAATTGTTTTCTTGGTTACTATGGTCCCAGCTGCCTTGAGATCATTGACAAGATCCTCCCGTGTAGTTGGGGGCTGATTCCTCACCGTTCTCATGATCATTGCAACTCCACGAGGTGAGATCTTGCATGGAGCCCCAGGCCGAGGGAGATTGACAGTTCTTTTGTGTTTCTTCCATTTGCAAATAATCGCACCAACTGTTGTCACCTTCTCTTCAAGCTGCTTGGCGATGGTCTTGTAGCCCATTCCAGCCTTGTGTAGGTCTACAATCTTGTCCCTAACATCCTTGGAGAGCTCTTTGGTCTTGGCCATGGTGGAGAGTTTGGAATCTGATTGATTGATTGCTTCTGTGGACAGGTGTCTTTTATACAGGTAACAAGCTGAGATTAGGAGCACTCCCTTTAAGAGTGTGCTCCTAATCTCAGCTCGTTACCTGTATAAAAGACACCTGGGAGCCAGAAATCTTTCTGATTGAGAGGGGGTCAAATACCTATTTCCCTCATTAAAATGCAAATCAATTTATACCATTTTTGACATGCATTTTTCTGGATTTTGTTGTTGTTATTCTGTCTCTCACTGTTCAAATAAACCTACCATTAAAATTATAGACTGATCATTTCTTTGTCAGTGGGCAAACGTACAAAATCAGCAGGGGATCAAATACTTTTTTCCCTCCTCACTGTAAATCTATAGCATTGCCTAAATTGGAATTGGTCCGATTTTGAAGCAGTATTTAGTTTGATTGGAGTCAATTGCAAAGGTATATTTCCTTTCTCATCAAGTGTGGCTCTAGCTATGACTACAGTGACTAAGTATGAGTGAGTGAGAGACCTACGTGACCCTGCGTGCGGTCCTCTCTGTGTCCTCCCTGGTCTCCACATCTGCAGCGGTCAGCAGAACGATGTAGTGACGGTAATGACACAGAGCTTTCAGACCAATGAACAGCTGCATTCGCAGAGCACACATCTCCATGGTGATGGGAGGACAGGCCTGCACACACACACACACACACACACACACACACACACACGGCAGTTACACTTGAGCGTCTTTTATTACCTGGTGGTTGTTAAGTTGGTGAAATTGTAATGACATTGTTATTACCTAACAATTACACTCTTGTATCTTTGGGATTGATTAAAAATAAAATCACATTGCTGTTACATGTCAAGTGGATATCCATTGAGAACCGTTTCTTGCAGATATTAAGGTCTTACTCTGGGAAACTGACGGGAGGGGCAGTAAGTAGCCACGCACAATGAAGATTCCACATTAAATCGAATTGGGCCTCCCAGCATGTGCAGACCAATCACATGACTGTAGAGCACTAAGATTCCATTTAGCCTCTCCATTACCATTCCAGAGAGACACTGCTGCCCTGTCTAACAAGGTGCTGCTCAGATTCCACTGTGTCACTGTTGGACACGCATGCATGCATGCATGCATGCATAGACACACACTGCGCAAAACAACGGGACTCTTGTGACCAGATGCAACTGTGCAAGTGGTTGCCATTTTGAGCCCTTTCAACCTCCAACATCTTTGTGAATGTAACGCAGTGACCTGAGCCAAGCAGACAGCTATCTGTATTTATGGAGAAGCTCTGGTCCACTCTAACGACTTCCTGTCTTATTGTGTAGCAGGGCCAATCGAGGCACAACCCAATCACACACAAGAGGGGAAGCCTCTCTTCTCCAGACCATCTCCGGTGACCTTCTCCCCTACCTCACCTCGCTGATCAACTCATCCTTGACCGCTGGCTATGTCCCTTCCGTCTTCAAGAGAGCGAGAGTTGCACCCCTTCTCAAAAAACCAACACTCGATCCCACTGATGTCAACAACTACAGACCAGTATCCCTTCTTTCTTTTCTTTCCAAAACTATTGAGCGTGCCGTCTTTAGCCAACTCTCTTGCTATCTCTCTCAGAATGACCTTCTTGATCCAAACCAGTCAGGTTTCAGGACTGGTCATTCAACTGAGACTGCTCTTCTCTGTGTCACGGAGGCTCTCCGCACTGCTAAAGCTAACTCTCTCTCCTCTGCTCTTGTCCTTCTAGACCTGTCTGCTGCCTTTGATACTGTGAACCATCAGATCCTCCTCTCCACCCTCTCCGAGCTGGGCATCTCCGGCGCGGCTCACTCCTGGATTGCGTCCTACCTGACCGGTCGCTCCTACCAAGTGGCGTGGCGAGAAGCTGTCTCCGCACCACGTGCTCTCACCACTGGTGTCCCCCAGGGCTCAGTTCTAGGCCCTCTCCTATTCTCCCTATACACCAAGTCACTTGGCTCTGTCATATCCTCACATGGCCTCTCCTATCATTGCTACGCTGACGATACACAACTAATCTTATCCTTTCCCCCTTCTGATAACCAGGTGGCGAATCGCATCTCTGCATGTCTGGCAGACATATCAGTATGGATGACGGATCACCACCTCAAGCTGAACCCTGGCAAGACGGAGCTGCTCTTCCTCCCGGGGAAGGACTGCCCGTTCCATGATCTCGCCATCACGGTTGACAACTCCGTTGTGTCCTCCTCCCAGAGTGCGAAGAGCCTTGGCGTGACCCTGGACAACACCCTGTCGTTCTCCGCTAACATCAAGGCGGTGACCCGATCCTGCAGGTTCATGCTCTACAACATTCGGAGAGTACGACCCTGCCTTACACAGGAAGCGGCACAGGTCCTAATCCAGGCACTTGTCATCTCCCGTCTGGATTACTGCAACTCGCTGTTGGCTGGCCTCCCTGCCTGTGCCATTAAACCCCTACAACTCATCCAGAATGCCGCAGCCCGTCTGGTGTTCAACCTTCCCAAGTTCTCTCACGTCACCCCGCTCCTCCGCACACTCCACTGGCTTCCAGTTGAAGCTCGCATCCGTTACAAGACCATGGTGCTTGCCTATGGAGCAGTGAGGGGAACGGCACCTCCGTACCTTCAGCCTCTGATCAGTCCCTACACCCAAACGAGGGCATTGCGTTCATCCACCTCTGGCCTGCTGGCTCCCCTTCCTCTGCGGAAGCATAGTTCCCGCTCAGCCCAGTCAAAACTGTTCGCTGCTCTGGCACCCCAATGGTGGAACAAGCTCCCTCACGACGCCAGGACAGCGGAGTCACTCACCACCTTCCGGAGACATTTGAAACCCCACCTCTTTAAGGAATACCTGGGATAGGATAAAGTTATCCTTCTACCCCCCCCAAAAAAAATAATAATAATTGTAAAGTGGTTATCCCACTGGCTATAGGGTGAATGCACCAATTTGTAAGTCGGTCTGGATAAGAGCGTCTGCTAAATGACGTAAATGTGCCCTTGAGCAAGGCACTTAACCCTAATTGCTCCTGTAAGTCGCTCTGGATAAGAGCGTCTGCTAAATGACTAAAATGTAATGTAAATGTAAGCCTCAGTCAAAGCATCCTTAAGATCAATAACGAAGATGTCCAAGGCATAGGGGTAGATATGGTGAAAATTCCACCAAGCCTGACGGATAGCTAAACGTTTTTCCAGTCCTCAGATCTATAAAGCGCTCCCTAGGGGTCCGGCCGTGGGTCGATCTGTCTTCCATTAGCTAAGGGCAGTGGGGTGATCCTCACCTTCATTGTGGTGTCGATGTAAGGGTCCTCAGCTCTGGCTGCCACTGCTGTACACCTCACGGAGAAGCACTGGAGAGCATTCCTGACAAACACAGGTATAAATTAGGGCCCTGTGTTTTGTGAGATCATGTGACACGCCTGGATTTTCACCTTTATTTAAAGCTTTTTCATCAAACTGTCCCCTTTTCTTTTCATGTCAGATGGTCCAGCACCGTCCTCAGAAAATTGCTTTCATTTTAGGTGGAATTCTCATTTCTGGATCAGGCTTCAAATATAAAGATAAAATCTTGCTATGTCACATGATTGCGCAAACACAGTAGGGTTGGGCGGTATCCAGATTTTCATACGGTCATACAGTTTCTGTACCATACTGGGGTATACCAACCAACCCAAAAAAATACCACGTTTTTTTTTTATGGTATTGAAAATCACAGTCGATATTTCGAAATATACTGTTTATACCATATACCGGGGTATCACCTAAGTCTAAAAACACAGGGCCCTAAGTTAGATAAGACTACCAGTGTCATGGATTTCCTTTACCGTCTCTAGATGCCCCGCCCTGTCCTGTCCTTACTTTGTGATGATGTGGAGGAAGAGGTCAGTGAGGACGGCCTGCTGGGCCTTCTCTGGATACTGATAGGCTGAGACCATCTGAACCCCGCCCCTCACGCTGTACAAGTAGCCCGTCTTGGGCAGCGAGAAGAAACAGAACACACACGTCGGCTCCACCCCTCTACCCCCCTCCACACACACTTCCTGGTTACCTGGTTGTCAGAGAGAGGAGACCAATGGAACAGAGAGGGATGAGACGTGAAAGGTGCTCCTACTTTACTTTAAGTGTCCCTCATACCTATGTATTTACACTACATGTTAGTTCCATAGGTAGGGAAAGAGACATGTATTTAGAGTAGGGACATTGAGGTTTCTGCATTATGATGCATTTACATGACACTACAACATTCTATGGCCGCCATGTTAGCTACATTGTCTCACGTCAGATGGTGTCACGCCTCCGCGATGCTCGTCCCTCAACCCATCTGTCTTGTAGGGCGTGAAACTGATAATCAAATTTGAATATTGACCATCCGCCATTCAGAAAATGAAAACATAGTCCCTAATTTCTGATATCACTGCGCTCTCATATGACTCTCCATGAAATAGGCAGAATAACTAGCTATCTAAATTACTACAAAACGTTGTGACAGTGATTTAATAATTTGCAATTGTGAGAAAATTAAAAACTAACCGGTGGTTATCTCCGGTACAAATTCTGTGCCAGGACGTTAGTCGCCAGTGCAGTGTCTTGATCAGCTGTGTAGCTAACTGTTGTAGCTAGTTAGCTTACTGACACAGTTAGCTAGCTAGTCAGCTAGCTCTTCCTTCACTGACATAAAAAGCTTGCTTAGCCTGTTTAAATTACCCTGAAGTTGTAGACATGCAGCCCCACAACTAAGAAGAACTGACTTAACAGAAATTGGTCCATAGATCAGCATGTTTCTCCGCAATCCTATCGTTGGGTCACCTGAACATAGCAGCTAACTCATGAACAGCGGCTTCATGAAAACTCATAATAATGTGAGCATAATTAGCACTACTAGCTAACTACAGTAGCTTGCTAGCTAGCTTTTGTTGGAAGATTCAACATTGTGTGTGCAGCACTAAGTAGGTAGCTGGTTGGTTGGTTAGCAGCATCGTTTCAGCTAACGTTAGCAAGCTAATGTTAATGTTGGACAAATTTATGCTAGCATTCGTGCCCATTGTCAAACATTAGAAATACTGCTCATTGAAGCACAATAACCCTTAGTTAAATTGACATATTTATTGTTTTAGGTTGGATTAATTAAAAAGTTGAGGCAGAAATGGAGTTCAGCAATGTCAACTAGGTAAGACTTTTGAAATGTTAGACAGTACAAACAACTTTCGAGCTATCCATTACCCTTTGCGAGATATGAGACAGATCAGTGCAGGTGGAATCGGCGTGCTATCTGACGTAAGACAATGTGTTAGCTCAACATTAACATTACATGGGGAATATTTAAACAATGCTATGTAACTGTATGTCTAGAATTAGAACACTTAAATTCTAAAAGTTGGCCTAACTCTCTCTCTATACACACACACACACACACACACACATACATACATACATAGCTCTGGGCAGGGACAGTGTAATGAGGTTCTGACTCACTGGTGAACACAGGGTGGAACTGCAGGGAGTGCAGGCGGGTCTCCTCCACACTGCAGCCCTGGAAGAAGTCTGGAGCAAAACGCCTGGACAGGGGAGACTCAATATGATGAGACCAACACCTAGTACAACCACACACACACAGACGACACAGACACAGACACACACCTGTATAAGATATAGGTGATGGCGAGGTTGCCCCTGGCCTCACTCTCCATGCCGGTCCACTCCAGAGAGACCTTGAACCCACAGTCCTTGGCCCTGTCCCCCAGCAGCTCTTGGTGCTTAGGGAAAATGAAGAAGTCATCCTGATCATGGTGACCAGCCAGACCCTCTCTCCTCACCTCTGGGGAAAACAACACAGTCAGACAGAATATACAACCACACCATGTTTGGTGAAGTACTGTATGTAGTATCTGTAGCATCTGTAGCATCTGTTTTCACGTGTTACCCGTCTCGTTGTCCTGTTCTGCTCCAGTGATCATATCTTTGGGGACCAGACTGTGGTCCTGGGGCTTCTTGTCAGTTGACTTCTGGGTAGGGGCGGCACCAGGAAGTCTCTCCAGCTTGACCACCAGCACCTCCAGCTCTACCTGCAGGGCAATGTACCCTGCACAGATCGCCACCTGCAGGCAGGGAGGGCAACGTTCATAAATACTATTACAGAACATTTTCTATGCAAAGTTTGCATGACAGAATAACCTTCCCTAACTTAGGAGCGGCAGGTAGCCTAGCGGTTAGTAAGGTGAGCCAGCAACCGGAGGGTTGCCAGTTCGAATCCCAGGTCAGACGGGAAAATAATTGGCGGGAAGTGAGCTGGCAACCGGAGGGTATCAAATCCTAGATGCCATTGCCTGCTTTTGTGCCATGGAGCAAGGCACTAAATCCCCTGCACCTCTCTAAAACCTGTATATGTATTTGGTACATGGTATTTTATTAGGATCCCCATTAGCTGTTGTGAAAGCAGCAGCTACTCTTCCTGGGGTCCACACAGAACATGAATGGACAAGAACAGCTCAAGGACAGAACTACAAACATTTGCATGTCAATACATACAAACTATCTAGGTCAAGTAGGGGAGAGGCGTTGTGCTGTGAGGTGTTGCTTTATAGTTTTTTCATTCATTCATTTGAGCAATATTGGCTCTATATAATACTGTACGCTTTCTTGAATTTGTTCTGGATTTTGGGACTGTGAAAAGACACCTGGTGGCATGTCTGGTGGGGTAAGTGTGTGTGTCAGAGCTGTGCGTAAGTTGACTGTGCAAACAATTTGGAATTTTCAACTGTGATGTCACGAGAGGCTGTGTCCTGGAGGGACGTTACATCCCCCTGAGGTGGCTGCAAACCCAGACAGCTATGGCTCCATCTGCTGGTATGGTCGGGAACTCCACCCCTCTATGGCCAATCTTCCCACGCAGCTGAAACAAATCAGGAGCTGATGAGCTGAAGGTTTGGGAAGGGAAGAGAGACAGTCTCCAACCTGGGCTCTCTGGAGGACAAGAGGGCTGCACGTCCACTTCCATGAGGAATATAAGGATTTGGAGATACTTACCTTTGGGAAATACTCACCTTTGGATATATGCACCTGTGGAAATACGTGAGAGACATTTGGAAGGACTTTTTGCTGGGTGGGCCACTAGCTGCAACGTGGACTACAGTAAGGCTGGGGAAAAGTTATCTGAGCGAGTGAGAATTATGATTTTGGATGTGGAAGAGACATCCCTGAACTGTTAACCCTTAAAGAGCCACAAGAGAACAGAATTTTGTTATATTTTCGTTAATTTCCCAAGACCTTTAATAAAATCCTTGTTTTGTTTGAACCTGGTCTCCTTGCACTACTTGAGCAATCCCGCTGAAAGCTGTGTAGCCTCTCGTGACGTCACAGATGGTGGAGAATACAGGCACGCTCAAGCGTTAATAGTGCATGTCAGAGGAGGATACCGAAGGTTTGATCACCCAGTTTTCCAAGTTGGCCGTAGGCTCCCCGCCGACTGAAATGGAGGACATATTGAAAGCCCTTGTTGCTGGCCAGCAAGCCCAGATGCAAGCAAACGTGGCTCTCTTGGAGGAGCAAAAGAAAGCCAACCTTCTGAAGGCAGAGGAGTTGCAGTTGCAGAGACAGAGGGTGGTCCAAAATACCCGCCCAATAAAGGCAAGTGACTTTATATCTAAGATGGGAGCTACCGATGACATTGAGGCATACCTGCATGCATTTGAGGCCACGGCCACTAGGGAAGCCTGGCCCAAGCAACAGTGGGTTGGTCTGTTAGCCCCCTTTCTAACCGGGGAATCGCTGAAGGCTGTCCGGGACCTGGGCCCTGACCAGGTTACTGACTATGATGCCCTGAAGTCTGAGATCCTCAGCAGATATGGACTCACAAAGTTTGGTATGGCCCAGCGCTTTCACAGCTGGACCTTCCAACCAGACCAACCTCCTCGGGCACAGATGCATGAACTTGTCCGAATCGCAAGGAAATGGCTGGATCCGCAGAGGAATACAGCAGCGGCGGTGGTGGAGGCCGTTGTGGTGGATCGTTACCTCACGCGCCCTGCCTTATGAGGCAAAACGGTTCATCAGTCAACAGGCCTTGACCACGGCTGATCTGACCGTGGAAGCTGTGGAAAAGTACCAGGCCACAGCGGAGATGCTGAATGCTTCCCGAAAAGACCCCAGGAGTGCGGCCCCACCACAAATGGGAAGAACCCGTCCAAAAGGACCCCAAGGTCTCGAACCCAGCCACGTCAGGACTTATCCCGGCTCCAGGGGGAGCCAGAAACCAGGCGGGTCCAAGAAGAGTACACCAGGAGGGGGAAACTCGACAGTGTTACCGGTGTGGGGAGATGGGACATATCTCCTGGCAGTGTGGGAAACCAGCCGATGAACCTATGCCCACTGCGGAGTCCTCCAGCTCAGCACCCACACACCGTTTTGCCTCGCTCTTGGGAGTCGTAGATGGCGGCCCAGATCGACCCCCCCACCTGCCCGGTAACTGTGAATCACCATGATGTGGAGGCCTTACTGGATTCTGGTAGCCGGGCCACCCTGGTGCGTAAGGATTTGGTGGGCCCAACGTGTCTGACCCCGGGGAAAGTCCTCCCAGTTTCCTGTGTCCATGGGGACACCAGAGAATACCCCATTACTGAACTTACAATGACCAGCACACGGGGAACCATACACACGACGGCGGGGGTGGTTGATTCCCTCCCCGTCCCTGTCCTAATTGGACGAGACTGCCCAGCCTTTTACCCACTCTGGAGAGAGTCTCAGGAGAGGATAACCCGAGTACCTCGGAAACGGAGAGGCAAGACTCATCCTGGGAAGGCTCCGGTGCAATCCTCCGAATTACTCACTCCCGCCCGGGCTCTGATAGGGATGGCAGGTGCCCAGACCGACACAGAGACGGAGCTACAGAATCTGGACAAAGAACTGTCTGGTCTGAAGGGGACCGCTGAGAGGTATCGTTTGTTAAAGCAACAGTTAGACATGAAGACAGAAGAGTTAGATATCCGCCAGGCTAAACTCCAACAGAGCTCCTTCCCTAAGCAACAGGAGGAGCTGGAGAGGCTGCGCAGGACCATCGAGGAGTGTGAGGAGACCCTGCGCAGTAGTAAGGAGGTCCAGAAGAAGGCAGAGGAGAAGTACAAGGTGTTGGAGAACAAGATGAAGAATGCGGAGGCAGAGAGAGAGAAGGAACTGAAAGCTGCTCAACAGAAGCTAAACTCTGCTAAAACCAAGGCTGATGCGTTCAGTAAGAAACTCAAGGAGAGACAACAGGAGGCTGAGTCCCTGGTCCTAGAGTTGGAGGAGTTGAAGAGAGAGCAGTCTGGCAAGCACCACGGCAATGCGGACGCCCTCTCCCGGCGTGATGCCTTCTTCGCTGCCTTTACCCCGACGAGGACGTCGGTCCCGAGGAGGGGGATGTGTGATGTCACGAGAGGCTGTGTCCTGGAGGGACGTTACATCCCCCTGAGGTGGCTGCAAACCCAGACAGCTATGGCTCCATCTGCTGGTATGGTCGGGAACTCCACCCCTCTATGGCCAATCTTCCCACGCAGCTGAAACAAATCAGGAGCTGATGAGCTGAAGGTTTGGGAAGGGAAGAGAGACAGTCTCCAACCTGGGCTCTCTGGAGGACAAGAGGGCTGCACGTCCACTTCCATGAGGAATATAAGGATTTGGAGATACTTACCTTTGGGAAATACTCACCTTTGGATATATGCACCTGTGGAAATACGTGAGAGACATTTGGAAGGACTTTTTGCTGGGTGGGCCACTAGCTGCAACGTGGACTACAGTAAGGCTGGGGAAAAGTTATCTGAGCGAGTGAGAATTATGATTTTGGATGTGGAAGAGACATCCCTGAACTGTTAACCCTTAAAGAGCCACAAGAGAACAGAATTTTGTTATATTTTCGTTAATTTCCCAAGACCTTTAATAAAATCCTTGTTTTGTTTGAACCTGGTCTCCTTGCACTACTTGAGCAATCCCGCTGAAAGCTGTGTAGCCTCTCGTGACGTCACACAACATATTAATGTTTCTAATAAAAACAAGAAGAAGTGATGCAGTCAGTCTCTCCTCAACTCTTAGCCAAGAGAGACTGGCATGCATAGTATTTATACCAGCCCTCTGGTTACAATGAAGAGCAAGACGTGCCACTCTGTTCTGGGCCAGCTGCAGCTTAACTAGGTATTTCTTAGCAGCACTGGACCACATGGCTGGACACTAATCAAGATAAGATCAAACTAGAGCCTGCAGGACTTCCTTTGTGGAGTGTGGTGTCAAAAAAGCAGAACATTTATTACAGACAGACCTCTACCCATCTTTACAACCATTTAATCTATATGTTTTGACAGCAACTCATTTAGTCTCCTCAACTTGTTCAACAGCCACACCATTCATTACCAGATTCAGCTGAGGTCTCGAGCTTAAGGAATGATTTGCACCAAATACAATGCTCTTACTTTTAGAGATGTTGAGGACCAGTTTATTAATGGCCACCCATTCCAAAACTGACTGCAACTCCTTGTTAAGGGTTTCAGTGACTTCATTAGCTGTGGTTGCTGACACGTACAGTGCATTCGGATTCAGACCCCTTGACTTCTTCCACATTGTTACGTTACAGCCTTATTCTAAAATTATTTTGTCATTATGGAGGTATTGTGTCTAGATTGATGATGATTTTAAAAATATTTTTAATCCATTTTAGAATAAGGCTGTAACGTAACAAAATGTGGAAAAAGTCAAGGGGTCTGAATACTTTCCGAAAGCACTGTATATGGTTGAATCTTCACCATACATGGACAAATAGGCTTTGTTTAATGCCAGTGGCATGTCATTGGTAAAAGTAGAAAAAAGTAGAGGGCCTAGAGAACTGCCCTGCGGTACACCACACCCTACATGTTTGACATTAAAGAAGCTTCCATTAAAGAAAACCCTTTGAGTTATATTAGATACATAGCTCTGAATCCACAATATGGCAGAGGATGAAAAGCCATAACAACAGTTTACAGTCAATAATATCAAAGGATGCACTGAAATCTAACAGTACAGCTCCCACAATCATCTTATTATCAATTTCTTTCAACCTATCATCAGTAATTTGTGTCAGTGCAGTACATGTTGAGTGCCCTTCTCTATAAGCATGCTGAAAGTCTGTTAAAATATGTTTACAGAGAAATAGCATTGTATTTGGTCAAACAAACATTGTTTCCCAACAGTTTGCAAAGAGCTGGCAGCAAGCTTATAGGTCTGCTGTTAGAACCAGTAAAGGCCGCTTTACCACTCTTGGGTAGCGGAATGACTTTGGCTTCCAGATAGGAGTGGGTATAGAGTCAGCTACCATCTAAGTTGTCAATGCCAGGAGGTTTGTCATTATTGATCGATAACAACAAAAAATCCACCTAACTTTACAAAATTCAAACAATGCTTTTCTTTCATTATTTTTTTTATTTTTTATGCATGAATACGATGGCTCACTGTTCGTTGTTGGCATTTCCTGCTTAAGTTTGTCCACTTTGCCAATGAAGTAATTATTAAGTTTAGTCACAATTTCTCAATTTGCAGTAAGTCAGATGTGCAGCCAGACTTCTTAGCCACTCCTTTTGCCCCATCTCTTAAAACCATTCCGGTTTTTCCAATTCCTCTATCCATGGAGTTAACAGTTCTAACAGTCAGATTCTGGTGCTTGTATATAAATAACTTGAAGAAGCAATTTCATAAATTAATCAAGTGCAGCGTCTGGACGCTCCTTATTAATCACATCAGACCAACAAATATTTTTTACATCATCCACATCTCTTATACACTATTTTCGGGCCAGCTGTCGGAACCTTGGTTCTCCTAGATATAGCCACTATAAGGTACATACTTTATGTATATATACAGTTGAAGTCGGAAGTTTACATACACTTAGGTTGGAGTCATTAAAACTCATTTTTCAACCACTCCACAAATTTCTTGTTAACAAACTATAGTTTTGGCAAGTCGGTTAGGACATCTACTTTGTGCATGACACAAGTCATTTTTCCAACAATTGTTTACAGACAGATTATTTCACTTAGAATTCACTGTATCACAATTCCAGTGGGTCAGAAGTTTACGTACACGAAGTTGACTGTGCCTTTAAACAGCTTGGAAAATTCCAGAAAATGATGTCATGGCTTTAGAAGCTTCTGATAGGCTAATTGACATCATTTGAGTCAATTGGAGGTGTACCTGTGGATGTATTTCAAGGCCTACCTTCAAACTCAGTGCCTCTTTGCTTGACATCATGGGAAAATGAAAAGAAATCAGCCAAGACCTCAGAAAAAAAATGGTAGACCTCCACAAGTCTGGTTCATCCTTGGGAGCAATTTCCAAATGCCTGAAGGTACCACGTTCATCTGTACAAACAATAGTACGCAAGTATAAACACCATGGGACCACGCAGCCGTCATACCGCTCAGGAAGGAGACCCGTTCGGTCTCCTAGAGATGAACGTACTTTGGTGCAAATCAATCCCAGAACAACAGCAAAGGACCTTGTGAAGATGCTGGAGGAAACAGGTACAAAAGTATCTATATCCACAGTAAAACTAGTCCTATATTGACATAACCTGAAAGGCCGCTCAGCAAGGAAGAAGCCACTGCTCCAAAACCGCCATAAAAAAGCCAGACTACGGTTTGCAACTGCACATGGGGACAAAGATCGTACTTTTTGGAGAAATGTCCTCTGGTCTGATGAAACAAAAATAGAACTGTTTGCTGGAGGAAACAGGTAAAGGTATCTACAGTGAGGGAAAAAAGTATTTGATCCCCTGCAGATATTGTACGTTTGCCCACTGACAAAGAAATGATCAGTCTATAATGTTAATGGTAGGTTTATTTGAACAGTGAGAGACAAAATAACAACAAAAAAATCCAGAAAAATGCATGTCAAAAATGGTATAAATTGATTTGCATTTTAATGAGGGAAATAAGTATTTGACCCCCTCTCAATCAGAAAGATTTCTGGCTCCCAGGTGTCTTTTATACAGGTAATGAGCTGAGATTAGGAGCACACTCTTAAATGGAGTGCTCCTAATCTCAGTTTGTTACCTGTATAAAAGACACCTGTCCACAGAAGCAATCAATCAATCAGATTCCAAACTCTCCACCATGGCCAAGACCAAAGAGCTCTCCAAGGATGTTAGGGACAAGATTGTAGACCTACACAAGGCTGGAATGAGCTACAAGATCATCGCCAAGCAGCTTGGTGAGAAGGTGACAACAGTTGGTGCGATTATTCGCAAATGGAAGAAACACAAAAGAACTGTCAATCTCCCTCGGCCTGGGGCTCCATGCAAGATCTCACCTCGTGGAGTTGCAATGATCATGAGAACGGTGAGGAATCAGCCCAGAACTACACGGGAGGATCTTGTCAATGATCTCAAGGCAGCTGGGACCATAGTAACCAAGAAAACAATTGGTAACACACTACGCCGTGAAGGACTGAAATCCTGCAGCGCCCGCAAGGTCCCCCTGCTCAAGAAAGCACATATACATGCCCGTCTGAAGTTTGCCAATGAACATCTGAATGATTCAGAGGAGAACTGGGTGAAAGTGTTGTGGTCAGATGAGACCAAAATGGAGCTCTTTGGCATCAACTCAACTCGCCGTGTTTGGAGGAGGAGGAATGCTGCCTATGACCCCAAGAACACCATCCCCACCGTCAAACATGGAGAAACATTATGCTTTGGGGGTGTTTTTCTGCTAAGGGGACAGGACAACTTCACCGCATCAAAGGGACGATGGATGGGGCCAAGTACCGTCAAATCTTGGGTGAGAACCTCCTTCCCTCAGCCAGGGCATTGAAAATGGGTCGTGGATGGGTATTCCAGCATGACAATGACCCAAAACACACGGCCAAGGCAACAAAGGAGTGGCTCAAGAAGAAGCACATTAAGGTCCTGGAGTGGCCTAGCCAATCTCCAGACCTTAATCCCATATAAAATCTGTGGAGGGAGCTGAAGGTTCGAGTTGCCAAACATCAGCCTCGAAACCTTAATGACTTGGAGAAGATCTGCAAAGAGGAGTGGGACCAAATCCCTCCTGAGATGTGTGCAAACCTGGTGGCCAACTACAAGAAACGTCTGACCTCTGTGATTGCCAACAAGGGTTTTGCCACCAAGTACTAAGTCATGTTTTGTAGAGAGGTCAAATACTTATTTCCCTCTTTAAAATGCAAATCAATTTATAACATTTTTGACATGCGTTTTTCTGGATTTTTTTGTTGTTATTCTGTCTCTCACTGTTCAAATAAACCTACCATTTAAATTATAGACTGATAATTTCTTTGTCAGTGGGCAAACGTACAAAATCTGCAGGGGATCAAATACTTTTTTCCCTCACTGTATATCCACAGTAAAACGAGTCCTACAGTGGGGAAAAAAAGTATTTAGTCAGCCACCAATTGTGCAAGTTCTCCCACTTAAAAAGATGAGAGATGCCTGTAATTATCATCATAGGTACACGTCAACTATGACAGACAAATTGAGGAAAAAAAATCCAGAAAATCACATTGTAGGATTTTTAATGAATTTATTTGCAAATTATGGTGGAAAATAAGTATTTGGTCACCTACAAACAAGCAAGATTTCTGGCTCTCACAGACCTGTAACTTCTTCTTTAAGAGGCTCCTCTGTCCTCCCCTCGTTTCCTGTATTAATGGCACCTGTTTGAACTTGTTATCAGTATAAAATACACCTGTCCACAACCTCAAACAGTCACACTCCAAACTCCACTATGGCCAAGACCAAAGAGCTGTCAAAGGACACCAGAAACTAAATTGTAGACCTGCACCAGGCTGGGAAGACTGAATCTGCAATAGGTAAGCAGCTTGGTTTGAAGAAATCAACTGTGGGAGCAATTATTAGGAAATGGAAGACATACAACACCACTGATAATCTCCCTCGATCTGGGGCTCCACGCAAGATCTCACCCCGTGGGGTCAAAATGATCACAAGAACGGTGAGCAAAAATCCCAGAACCACACGGGGGGACCTAGTGAATGACCTGCAGAGAGCTGGGACCAAAGTAACAAAGCCTACCATCAGTAACACACTACGCCGCCAGGGACTCAAATCCTGCTGTGTCCCCCTGCTTAAGCCAGTACATGTCCAGGCCCGTCTGAAGTTTGCTAGAGTGCATTTGGATGATCCAGAAGAGGATTGGGAGAATGTCATATGGTCAGATGAAACCAAAATATAACTTTTTGGTAAAAACTCAACTCGTCGTGTTTGTAGTACAAAGAATGCTGAGTTGCATCCAAAGAACACCATACCTACTGTGAAGCATGGGGGTGGAAACATCATGCTTTGGGGCTGTTTTTCTGCAAAGGGACCAGGACGACTGATCCGTGTAAAGGAAAGAATGAATGGGGCCATGTATCGTGAGATTTTGAGTGAAAACCTCCTTCCATCAGCAAGGGCATTGAAGATGAAACGTGGCTGGGTCTTTCAGCATGACAATGATCCCAAACACACCGCCCGGGTAACGAAGGAGTGGCTTCGTAAGAAGCATTTCAAGGTCCTGGAGTGGCCTAGCCAGTCTACAGATCTCAACCCCATAGAAAATCTTTGGAGGGAGTTGAAAATCCGTGTTGCCCAGCGACAGCCCCAAAACATCACTGCTCTAGAGGAGATCTGCATGGAGGAATGGGCCAAAATACCAGCAACAGTGTGTGAAAACCTTGTGAAGACTTACAGAAAACGTTTGACCTGTGTCATTGCCAACAAAGGGTATATAACAAAGTATTGACAAACTTTTTTGTTATTGACCAAATACTTATTTTCCACCATAATTTGCAAATAAATTCATTAAAAATCCTACAATGTGATTTTCTGGAATTTCTTTTCTCATTTTGTCTGTCATAGTTGACGTGTACCTATGATGAAAATTACAGGCCTCTCTCATCTTTTTAAGTGGGAGGACTTGCACAATTGGTGGCTGACTAAATACTTTTTTTCCCCACTGTATATCGACATAACCTGAAAGGACGCTCAGCAAGGAAGAAGCCACTGCTCCAAAACCGCCATAAAAAAGGCAGACTACGGTTTGCAACTGCACATGGGGACAAAGATCATACTTTTTTCCCTGGTCTGATGAAAGAAAAATAGAACTGTTTGGCCATAATGACCATCGTTATGTTTGGAGAAAAAAGGGGGGGCTTGCAAGCCAAAGAACACCATCCCAACCGTGAAGCACGGGGGTGGCAGCATCATGCTGTGGGGGTGCTTTGCTGCAGGAGGGACTGACATCAGTCAGGAAGTTAAAGTTTGGTCGCAAATGGGTCTTCCAAATGGACAATGCATATTTCCAAAGTTGTGGCAAAATGGCTTAAGGACAACAAAGTCAAGATATTGGAGTGGCCATCACAAAGCCCTAACTTCAATCCTATAGAAAATGTGTGGGCAGAACTGAAAAAGCGTGTGCGAGCAAGGAGGCCTACAAACCTGACTCAGTTACACCAGCTCTGTCAGGAGGAATGGGACAAAATTCACCCAACTTATTGAAGGCTACCCGAAACATTTGACCCAAGTTAAACAATTTAAAGGCAATGCTACCAAATACTAATTTCATAATTTAATTGAATTGAATTAATAATTTAAACTAATTGAGTGTATGTAAACTTCTGACCCACTGGGAATGTGATGAAATAAATAACAGCTGAAATAAATCATTCTCTCTACTATTATTCTGACATTTCACATTCTTAAAATAATGTGGTGATCCTAACTGACCTAAGACATGGAATTTTTACTAGGATTAAATGTCAGGAATTGTGAAAAACTGTGTTTAAATGTATTTGGCTAAGGTGTATGTAAACTTCCGACTTCAACTGTATGTACGTGTCTTTCGGCGGGGGTTGGGTTAAAAGCGGAAGTAAAAATGTTGTTGGATCTTGTGTGCAATTTACTAATAACGTGATCTTGATCTTCACTGCTACCAAATATAACGTTTCACAGAAACCCACCTCCTCTCTGTCCCACACGCCAGTGCTGAGAGATATAAGAGATCTCCCATACCCTACTTCTGCCAACTTATTAATAAGAATCTTTGAGTCTTCTCATCTAAATTGTGTGAAATTGTATAATTTTTAATGTTAGCCATCCATATCTACACTACCAGTCAAAAGTTTGGACACACCTACTCATTCAAGGGTTTTTCTTTATTTTTACATTGTAGAATAATAGTGAAGACATCAAAACTATGAAATAACACATATGGAATCATGTAGTAACCAAAAAAGTGTCATGTAGTAACCTTCAAATAGCCACCCTTTGCCTTGATAACAGCTTTGCGCACTCTTGGCATTCTCTCAACCAGCTTCATGAGCTAGTCACCTGGAATGCATTTCAATTAACAGGTGTGCCTTCTTAAAAGTTAATTTGTGGAATTTCTTTCATTCTTAATGCGTTTGAGCCAATCAGTTGTGTTGTGACAAGATAGTGGGGGTATACAGAAGATAGCCCTATTTGGTAAAATACCAAGTCCATATTATGGCAAGAACAGCTCAAATAAGCAAAGAGAAATGACAGTCCATCATTAGTTTAAGACATGAAGGTCAGTCAATACAGAACATTTCAAGAACTTCGAAAGTTTCTTCAAGTGCAGTCGCAAAAACCATCAAGTGCTATGATGAAACTGGCTCTCATGAGGACCGCCACAGGAATGGAAGACCCAGAGTTATCTGCTGCAGAGGATAAGTTAATTAGAGTTACCAGCCTTAGAAATTGCAGCCCAAATAAATGCTTCACAGAGTTCAAGTCACAGACACATCTCAACATCAACTGTTCAGAGAGGACTGTGTGAATCAGGTCTTCATGGTCGAATTGCTGCTAAGAAACCACTACCAAAGGACACCAATAATAATAATAATAATAATAATAATAATAATAATAATAATAATAATAATAATAAGAGACCTGCTTGGGCCAAGAAACACGAGCAATGGACATTAGACTGGTGGAAATGTGTCCTTTGGTCTTGAGTCCAAATTGGAGATTTTTGGTTCTAACCGCCGTGTCTTTGTGAGACGCGGTGTGGGTGAACGGATGATCTCCGCATGTGTAGTTCCCACCGTAAATCATGGAGGAGGTGGTGTTATGTTGTGGGGGTGCTTTGCTGGTGACACTGTCTGTGATTGATTTAGAATTCAAGGCACACTTAACCAGCATGGCTACCACAGCACTCTGCAGCGATACGCCATACCATCTGGTTTGGGCTTAGTGGGACTATCATTTGTTTTTCAACAGGACAATGACCCAACACACCTCCAGGCTGTGTAAGGGCTATTTTACCAAGAAGGAGAGTGATGAGTGCTGCATTAGATGACCTGGCCTCCACAATCCCCCGACCTCAACCCAATGGAGATGGTTTGGGATGAATCGGACAGCAGAGTGAAGGAAAAGCAGCCAACAAGTGCTCAGCATATTTGGGAACTCCTTCAAGACTGTTGGAAAAGCATTCCAGATGAAGATGGTTGAGAGAATGCCAAGAGTGTGCAAAGCTCTCATCAAGGCAAAGGGTGGCTACTTTGAAGAATCTCAAATATATTTTGATTTGTTTAACACTTTTTTGGTTACTACATGATTCCATATGTGTTATTTCATAGTTTTGATGTCTTCATTATTATTCTACAATGTAAAAAATAGTAAAAATAAAGAAAAACCCTTGAATGAGTAGGTGTGTCCAAACCTTTGACTGGTACTGTATGTATTTCAGTGTCCATGACTGCCACGTGGGTATAAAAAAAACAATTTGAACTTCAAAGAACTAGGTGGTAAAAGAGACTACGCAAATCCCTACCCTAACTTCCATCCATCCCATCCCTACCTGTTGGGGTAACAGTCCCGGGAGGTGGAGGATCAGACAGCGCTCAAAGTCCAGGATGGAGAGCTTGTCGTTGAGGGCCTGTCTCTTTAGACTGAACAGCACCAGGCTCTTAGGACACCCCACCAGGAGGTCTCCGGTCACCCCACAGCACGCCACACACAGCGGACGCTCAAACAATGGAATCTCAATGATCTCCATCTGCTCCTTGGGAGCCCCGCGCAGGGATGAGCCGCGCAGGAAATGGCCCAGCAGACGCACACTAACGCGGGTCTTCTCAGCCGCCTGGTAGCGCCAGTTGGTGTAGGCGCGGAGGTAGGTGGCGTTGTTCTTCTCCTCGATGGTCACCAGGTAGTCCCCTGGGGAGGAGGGGAGGGTGGGATGATTAGGAGTGGGTGGAAAGGGGACGAAGGGTGGGAGGATTAGGAGTGGGTGGAAAGGGGACGAGGGGTGAGAGGATTAGGAGTGGGTCGAAAGGGGACGAGGGGTGGGAGGATTAGGAGTGGGTGGAAAGGGGACGAGGGGTGGGAGGATTAGGAGTGGGTCGAAAGGGGACGAGGGGTGGGAGGATTAGGAGTGGGTGGAAAGGGGACGAGGGGTGGGAGGATTAGGAGTGGGTGGAAAGGGGACGAGGGGTGGGAGGATTAGGAGTGGGTCGAAAGGGGACGAGGGGTGGGAGGATTAGGAGTGGGTGGAAAGGGGACGAGGGGTGGGAGGATTAGGAGTGGGTAGAAAAGGGACGAGGGGTGACGACGAGAGGATTAGGTAGGAGTGGGTGGAAAGGGGACGAAGGGAGAGAGGCAGGATTAGGGGTGGGTGGGAGGGAGGGGAGGACAGGGATCAAATACAGTTTTATTTGTCACATGCTTCGTAAACAACAGGTGTAGACTAACAGTGAAATGCTTACTTATGTGGATATTGTAATTCTTATGTTCCATATTCAATAGGAAAGTGGCGTTAGGATGAATTCATTTCAGTGCAAGACACTTTTTCATTGAAGGGATACTTCGGGATTTTGGCAATGAGGCCCTTTATCTACTTCCCCAGAGTCTGATGAACTAACATGCTAGCAGATAACCATAGACTTCCAGTCATTGCGCTATGCCAGTTAGCATTGGCTTGCAAAACTACCTCTAACTTCCTTCATACTGGACACAAAGACATACAAATTGTATCCACTAGTTCTTCTGACTCTGGGGGAAGTAGATAAAGTGCCTTGTTGCCAAAATCATGAAGTATCCCTTTAATACTAGAGATCCAAATTAGGCTTTTTTAAATTATTATTTTTTTACACTGCATTTCAACTAACTATTAGCTTGCTATATAGACCAAATCAGAATGTTTGTAGGTGCCCCAAATTACATTTTTTTTTTCACGGTATTGAAAATCAGACCGTCGGTATTTCAAAATACCCAGGTATACGGTATATCGCCCAAGCCAAGTAGCTAGATAGCTTCGTTCATGGAGGAAATGCTAGCTAGCTACAAAGATACATTGCCTTGGCTGAAACAGACCTGTATGCTAGCCAGCCAGCTAACTCTAATTGCAATGTTGGATAGATAGCTAATCTGTTCCATTTATGAAAAGTATTCAGTATTTTAACTTATCCAATCTTCACCCAACGGCACTGTGCAGCATGTAAAAACAGTAGCTAGCTACGTTAGCTCATCTGTAGCTCCCAACTACCTAGCTAACGTTAGCTAATCTGTAGCCCCCAACTACCTAGCTAGTTAGCTAACGTTAGCTCATCTGTAGCCCCCAACTACCTAGCTAGTTAGCTAGCTGAGTTCCAGCCATTGTCTCCTCATTTTTTTGCCATCTTGTTTGAACACCGAATGACCACATGCTGCCTGCTGAGTGCGGTAGCTAGCTAGCTAGTTAGACATCCCTGCCTCAGCCATTGCATATCTTGCCAGCACGCATGAAAGAATGCAGATGAGTCAGTCATGTATTGTTAGCAAGGAGACACAACCCTCGTTTTCAATGAATAAGCTGGCTTGGTAGCTACATCAGCACACATATTTCCTTTCCCGATGCCGATGATGGTTCCATTGCCTGCCATACGTGAGTTGCTGAGCTGGGGCTACGAGGTTATCAGAAAGTGTCCTAGCTAGCCTACTTGTCTGGCATAAGCCATAGCCTACATGTCGAAATGTAATCATTGCAATTTGAGAGTTGTTTTCCTCTGCTAGCCAGGTTTAGACTAGTTGCTAGAAGCTAATGTTATACACAGAAAATAACAACCTATGTTTAAAAGACAATGGGTCCATAATTTAGAACATAAGCAACTATTTACATTTAAAACAGGTTCTCCGGCACAAAATGAGTATCAGCCAATTAAAATCGTTAATTTACTTGCATGTGACAGAACGCTAAATTGTAGCTGGTCCCATCAGATAACATGGCACACGTTAGCCCTATGCTAACCTCACCAGGTGGCACTGATTATATCCTGTATGTTATTTGACTCGAGGAGGATGAGCATTACAAAGTGTACAGTAGGATTGTAGTTTGCACTCTCGTTATCATCCTACAGAAGGCAGTATTGCAGTTCTTTAAAAAAAGTTTATCGCGAGTCCAGAGGACTCGAATCGACAGTAGGAAGGAAGACACTTGGCTGTCATTAGTATATTCTTATGTAGGCTACACTTACATGGAGGCCTACAATGTTTTATAGGCTATGCATTATTATAATCATCCACTTTGTCACAGCAACAAGGACCGTCATTTAACATGTATTTTTCCCTCCAAAAAAAGCTTGTTATGCAAGGGGGGCTCGAACCCACGGTTAAAGTGCACTATCGATTACGAATCAACCGCTTTAGCAGCGTGTGCCACCTAAAAGCGATAATAACAGCCTACAAGACACGTCTTTAAAGGCTCTTCGATAAACGTACATGTTGTAAGGACCAGATTTATATTTTTCCATAAAAGCACATGGATGCGTGTCAAACAGAAACATGGGATTTTATCATATATGCAAAAACGTGAAAATGTTGTCTAATGTTAGTAGTAGCTTAGTGGTTAAGAGCCTTGTGCCAGTAACCGAAAGTTCGCTGGTTCTAATCCCCGAGCCGACTAGGTGAAAAATCTGTCGATGTGCCCTTGAGCAAGGCACTTAACCCTAATTGCTCCTGTAAGTCGCTCTGGATAAGAGCGTCTGCTAAATGACAAAAAAATAAAAATAAAAAAATAAATAAGGATGCGTCAATGCAATATTGGCACACAACATTTTGTTACAGACCAACGGAACAAAAATAAACTTTGAATTTGTAGGTTTAAAATATCAAATCAAATTTTATTGGTCACATGCGCCGAATACAACAGGTGCAGACATTACAGTGAAATGCTTACTTACAGCCCTTAACCAACAGTGCATTTATTTTAAGCAAAAAAAGTAAGAATAAAACAACAACAAAAAAAGTGTTGAAAAAAAAAAGAGCAGAAGTAAAATAAAGTGACAGTAGGGAGGCTATATATACAGGGGGGTACCGTTGCAGAGTCAATGTGCGGGGGCACCGGCTAGTTGAGGTAGTTGAGGTAATATGTACATGTGGGTAGAGTTAAAGTGACTATGCATAAATACTTAACAGAGTAGCAGCAGCGTAAAAGGATGGGGTGGGGGGGCAGTGCAAATAGTCCGGGTAGCCATGATTAGCTGTTCAGGAGTCTTATGGCTTGGGGGTAGAAGCTGTTGAGAAGTCTTTTGGACCTAGACTTGGCACTCCGGTACCGCTTGCCGTGCGGTAGCAGAGAGAACAGTCTATGACTAGGGTGGCTGGAGTCTTTGACAATTTTGAGGGCCTTCCTCTGACACCGCCTGGTATAGAGGTCCTGGATGGCAGGAAGCTTTGCCCCAGTGATGTACTGGGCCGTACGCACTACCCTCTGTAGTGCCTTGCGGTCGGAGGCCAAGCAGTTGCCATACCAGGCGGTGATGCAACCAGTCAGGATGCTCTCGATGGTGCAGCTGTAGAATTTTTTGAGGATCTGAGGACCCATGCCAAATCTTTTTAGTCTCCTGAGGGGGAATAGGCTTTGTCGTGCCCTCTTCACGACTGTCTTGGTGTGTTTGGACCATGATAGTTCGTTGGTGATGTGGACACCAAGGAACTTGAAGCTCTCAACCTGTTCCACTACAGCCCCGTCGATGAGAATGGGGGCGTGCTCAGTCCTCTTTTTTTCCTGTAGTCCACAATCATCTCCTTTGTCTTGCAGACGTTGAGGGAGAGGTTGTTGTCCTGGCACCACACGGACAGATCTCTGACCTCCTCCCTATAGGCTGTCTCATCGTTGTCGGTGATCAGGCCTACCACTGTTGTGTCGTCGGCAAACTTAATGATGGTGTTGGAGTCGTGCCTGGCCATGCAGTCATGGGTGAACAGAGAGTACAGGAGGGGACTGAGCACGCACCCCTGAGGGGCCCCCGTGTTGAGGATCAGTGTAGCAGATGTGTTGTTACCTACCCTTACCACCTGGGAGCGGCCCGTCAGGAAGTCCAGGATCCAGTTGCAGAGGGAGGTGTTTAGTCCCAGGATCCTTAGCTTAGTGATGAGCTTAGAGGGCACTATGGTGTTGAATGCTGAGCTGTAGTCAATGAATAGCATTCTCACGTAGGTGTTCCTCTTGTCCAGGTGGGAAAGGGCAGTGTGGAGTGCGATAGAGATTGCATCATCTGTGGATCTGTTGGGGTGGTATGCAAATTGGAGTGGGTCTAGGGTTTCTGGGATAATGCTGTTGATGTGAGCCATGACCAGCCTTTCAAAGCACTTCATGGCTACAGACGTCAGTGCTACGGGTCGGTAGTCATTTAGGCAGGTTATCTTAGAGTCCTTGGGCACGGGGACTATGGTGGTCTGCTTGAAACATGTTGGTATTACAGACTCAGTCAGGGACATGTTGAAAATGTCAGTGAAGACACTTGCCAGTTGGTCAGCACATGCTCGGAGTACACGTCCTGGTAATCCGTCTGGCCCTGCGGCCTTGTGAATGTTGACCTGCTTAAAAGTCTTACTCACATCGGCTACGGAGAGCGTGATCACATAGTCATCCGGAACAGCTGGTGCTCTCATGCATGCTTCAGTGTTGCTTGCCTCGAAGCGAGCATAGAAGTGGTTTAGCTGCGTCTGGTAGGCTTGTGTCACTGGGCAGCTCGCGGCTGTGCTTCCCTTTGTAGTCTGTAATAGTTTTCAAGCCCTGCCACATCCGACGAGCGTCAGAGCCAGTGTAGTATGATTCAATCTTAGACCTGTATTGACTCTTTGCCTGTTTGATGGTTCGTCGGAGGTCATAGCGGGATTTCTTATAAGCGTCCGGGTTAGAGTCCCGTTCCTTGAAAGCGGCAGCTCTACCCTTTAGCTCAGTGCGGATGTTTCCTGTAATCCATGGCTTCTGGTTGGGGTATGTACGTACGGTCACTGTGGGGACGACATCATCGATGCACTTATTGATGAAGCCAGTGACTGATGTGGTGTACTCCTCAATGCTGTCTGAAGAATCCCGGAACATGTTCCAGTCTGTGCTAGCAAAACAGTCCTGTAGCTTAGCATCTGCGTCATCTGACCACTTTTTTATTAACCGAGTCACTGGTGCTTCCTGCTTTAGTTTTCGCTTATAAGCAGGAATTAGGAGGATAGAGTTATGGTCAGATTTGCCAAATGGAGGGCGAGGGAGAGCTTTGTATGCGTCTCTGTGTGTGGAGTAAAGGTGGTCTAGAGTTTTTTTTCCCTCTGGTTGCACATTTAACATGCTGGTAGAAATGAGGTAGAACGGATTTAAGTTTCCCTGCATTAAAGTCCCCGGCCACTAGGAGCGCTGCATCTGGATGAGCGTTTTCCTGTTGATTAATGGCCTTGTACAACTCATTCAGTGCAATCTTAATGCCAGCATTGGTTTGTGGTGGTAAATAGACAGCTATGAAAAATATAGATGAAAACTCTCTTGGTAATCCACTTTGGACTAATATCCCTCTAGTGGCCAGGGTTGACCTATTTTAAGAAATGCCATTGGTTGGTGGATATAAAGTCAAGATAGGATATAAATCAGTGCCACATGTTGAGGCTAGCATAGGGCTAACGTGTGCCATGTAATCTAATGGGACCAGTTACAATTTAGTGTTCTGTCACGTGTAAGTAAATTGACAATTTTTATTGGCTGATACGCATTTTGTACCTGAGAACCTGTTTAAATGTAAAATGGTTAGTTATGTTCGTATGGACCTAATATTATTGCTTGACTGAGATTCATTATCTATGAATAAGTGAACAGGCGGGGGCTATCATATTATTGCTCGTTGTTTATTGTGAACAAACAGTTTTGGATGTGGCACACTAACCTCACATAGCCAGGTAATGGAGGTAATGGCTCACTAACGCCCTCTGCTGGATTCTTTCGCGATTACGTCACGAAATAGAAATGCGACATTGACAATGGTTCATGTCATTGGAAAGTCAATTTTGCCGGCTCCTTACGGTACTGTTAACTAAACTCAGTAAAAAAAGAAACGTCCCTTTTCCAGGACCCTGTCTTTCAAAGATAATTCATAAAAATCAAAATAACTTCACAGATCTTCATTGTAAAGGGTTTAAACACGTTTTCCATGCTTGTTCAATGAACCATAAACAATGAATGAACATGCACTCGAACGGTCGTTAAGACACTAACAGCTTACAGACGGTAGGCAATTAAGGTCACTGTTATGAAAATTTAGGACACTAAAGAGGCCTTTCTATCGACTCTGAAAAACACCAAAAGAAAGATGCCCAGGGTCCCTGCTCATCTGCGTGAACATGCCTTAGGCATGCTGCAAGGAAGCATGAGGACTGCAGATGTGGCCAGGGCAATAAATTGCAATGTCCGTACTGTGAGACGCCTACAACAGCGCTACAGGGAGACAGGACGGACAGCTGATCGTCCTCGCAGTGGCAGACCACGTGTAACAACACCTGCACAGGATCGGTACATCCGAACATCACACCTGCAGGACAGGTACAGGATGGCAACAACAACTACCCGAGTTACACCAGGAACGCACAATCCCTCCATCAGTGCTCAGACTGTCCGCAATAGGCTGAGAGAGGCTGGACTGAGGGCTTGTAGGCCTGTTGTAAGGCAGGTCCTCACCAGACATCTATTGTAGGACTGGCAAAAAGTGCTCTTCACTGACGAGTCGCGGTTTTGTCTCACCAGGGGTGATGGTCGGATTCGCGTTTATCGTCGAAGGAATGAGCGTTACACCGAGACCTGTACTCTGGAGCGGGAATCGATTTGGAGGTGGAGGGTCCATCATGGTCTGGGGCGGTGTGTCACAGCATCATCGGACTGAGCTTGTTGTCATTGCAGGCAATCTCAATGCTGTGCGTTACAGGGAAGACATCCTATGAGATTACTGATTTGTAAATACATAGCACAACCTTGCAGAGAACCATGCACAAAACACAACTTTCTCCACCCGGAACAACATTTTCTTTCTATTCTGACATCATGGTGATCTCTCGTATACACATAGATCGTGTCATGATTGACACATTGTAACAGGCCCACAATGTGGTTACTTAAACCCGCCTCTACTTATTTACATAAGTATTCAGACCCTTTGCTACGAGAGTCGAAATTGAGCTCAGGTGCATCCTGTTTCCATTGATCATCCTTGAGATGTTTCTACAACTTGAATGGAGTCCACCTGTGGTAAATTCAATTGATTGGACATGATTTGAAAAGGCACACACCTGTCTATTTACAGTGAGGGAAAAAAAAGTATTTGATCCCCTGCTGATTTTGTATGTTTGCCCACTGACAAAGACCTGATCAGTCTATAATTTTAATGGTAGGTTTATTTGAACAGTGAGATACAGAATAACAACAAAATCCAGAAAAACGCATGTCAAAAATTTTATAAATTGATTTGCATTTTAATGAGGGAAATAAGTATTTGACCCCTCTGCAAAACATGACTTAGTACTTGGTGGCAAAACCCTTGTTGGCAATCACAGAGGTCAGACGTTTCTTGTAGTTGGCCACCAGGTTTGCACACATCTCAGGAGGGATTTCGTCCCACTCCTCTTTGCAGATCTTCTCCAAGTCATTAAGGTTTTGAGGCTGACGTTTGGCAACTCGAACCTTAAGTTCCCACAGATGTTCTATGGGATGAAGGTCTGGAGACTGGCTAGGCCACTCCAGGACCTTAAGGCATACAGAGGCCAAATCAAGCTCCGTCCCACATCGCTGTGCGCCTCTCAAATGTTTTAATAATGCGGAGGGCTCTGTATAGCTCTACGGTAGGTTGGGGCGGTACGTCCTGTATAAACACAAACTCACTTCCTTGACAACTTCCTTCACAATAGCTCTGCTCTGCTAAGAGGAAGAAGTATGAAAGCCCTGATGTCTGTGGAGGCTGCGTCGCAGTAAATACTGTACGGCCACTTCAGATGTCGGATTGACCATGCAGAGCCTTTAATTATACCGTGGCATTGTTGAATACTCGTTTCTAATTGGCTTGAAGGGCATTCTAGCGAGAGCATTATTTCCCTATAACGCACAGTATATTTGCCCGGTAGAATTCAATGGCTATGGTTCATTCTTACATGTTCCATGTTTGAGCTGCTTCTGAATGCAAAAGTCGAGTTGGAAAAAAATGATTGTTCAATTTGATTTTCATAATAGCAAGCTAGGACTAAAGGCATCAGCATGCTTCAGTTTGGCTGACAGCAAGCCGAAGTCGGCTAGGAACCGAACGAGTTCGCACTCTCCCTTAAAAGACCTTCGCTTGAAAAACCAGAAAAAAAGTGGCAATAGTACTATTGGTCCATTTTGAGATGCCGTAGCCACTCAAAAGTCAGAATTAATCTAAAATGTATTAAAGAATCCTTACTGTTGACCAATAACCGACAAAGAGGCATAGACCTCGGAGCCGAACTTCAGCTTGCCTCTAGAAAAAAATGTGTGTGCCCGAACAGCTGAAAAAAACTACTCTTCACCTAAATCCAAAAAACTAACAAAAACGTCACTAAATGTCGTCATAATATATGCACAAACTCTTCTGAACTGTTTCGGCTGGGAAGCATGCGGACACCTTGGTTTGGTTAGCTAAACTAGCAAGTCTGTTTGTTTGGCTACCAAGGCAACTATTGTAGCTATCTAATAAACTTGCTAGCTACACCACATGACCAGAAGTATTTGGAGACTTGCTCGTCCAACATCTCATTCCAAAAGCATGGGCATTAATATGGAGTTGGTCCCCCCTATGCTGCTATAACAGCCTCCACTCTTCTGGGAAGGCTTTCCACTAGATGTTGGAACATTGCTGCAGGGAGTTGCTTCCATTCAGCCACAAGAGCATTACTGAGGTCGGCACTGATGTTGGGCGATTAGGCCTGGCTCGCAGTAGGCGTTCCAATTCATCCCAAAGGTGTTCGATGGGGTTGAGGTCAGAGCTCTGTGCAGGCCAGTCAAGTTCTTCCACACCGATCTCGACAAACCATTTCTGTATGGACCTCGCTTTGTGCACGAGGGCATTGTCATGCTGAAACAGGAAAGGACCTTCCCCGAACTGTTGCCACAAAAGTTGTAACCACAGAATCGTCTAGAATGTAATTCCATGCTGTAGCGTTAAGATTTCCCTTCACTGGAACTAAGGTGCCTAGCCCGAACCATGAAAGACAGCCTCAGACCATTATTCCTCCTCCACCAAACTTTACAGTTGGCACTATGCATTGGGGCAGGTAGCATTCTCCTGGCATCCTCCAAACTCAGATTTGTCCGTTGGACTGCCAGATGGTGAAGCGTGATTCATCACTCCAGAGAATGCGTTTCCACTGCTCCAGAGTCCAATGGCGGCTAAATCTACACCACTCCAGCTAACTCTTGGCATTGCGCATGGTGATCTTAGGCTTGTGTGCAGCTGCTCGGCAATGGAAAGTAATTTCATGAAGCTCCCGACAAACAGTTATTGTGCGTACGTTGCTTCCAGAGGGATTGGAACTCTGTAGTGAGTGTCGCAACCGAGGACAGACAACTTTTACGTGCTTCAGCGGTTCTGTTCTGTGAGCTTGTATGGCCTACCACTTTGCGCCTGAGCCATTGTTGCTCCTAGATGTTTCAACTTCACAATAACAGCACTTACAGTTGACCGGGGAAGCTCTAGCAGGGCAGAAATTTGACAAACTGACTTGTTGGAAAGGTGGCATCCTATGACGGTGCCACGTTGAAAGTCACTGAGCTCATCAGTTAGGCCATTCTACTGCCAATGTTTGTCTATGGAGATTGCATGACTGTGTGCTCGATTTTATACACCTGTCAGCAACAGGTGTGGCTGAAATAGCCGAATCCACTAATTTGAAGTGGTGTCCACCTACTTTTGGCCATGTAGTGTACTTCAGTGGATGTTGAAAACAATTCTAGCCATGGTATAATCAACTCAGGGCTCTATGTGTGCTCTGGAACATAATGCAACTCCGAGAAAGGTTAGGATAATACCTCTACTGGCATTCATTTCAATTAGACTGGTTTGGATTTCTCCCTGACCAATATGGCTGCCATTTTCACACCATTCTCGAACTTTTGAGGGTTCATGACAAAACCCCTCTAGTAATTTGATGCACCTCAATCACTCAGCAGTAAACAACAGTGCAAAGAGGGAAAGAATAAGTGAGAGAAAGTGGCACACCTATCTCGCTGTGTAGGATGCTCTGCACAGTCCCCATGGTGGCGAAGCGGCAGATGAGAGGACACCCCTCCTCTCCCAGTTGAAAACACTCGATCTTGCATCCTCCAGCGGACACCACGAATAGGGCACCTCCGCCACAGCACACCAACCCCGGTTCCTGCTCGGTTGGCACGATTTGCTGGGACGCGAAAGGGTGGCAGTTGTATACGTGAACCATGTTTACTTGTTTTCCTAAGTTACGTTGAGAAACACGATTTATACACCAAGCTAACTACATTGTCCCTGTCCGGAAAACCCAGGGCTTGTGTTACCAAATATATGGTGGTGTTACTGTCTCTAACGCGGTTAGACAGCTACACCCGAGGCTAGCTAGATTACTTGATCGATATCACATGCCCCGCAGTCTTGTGATGAGCAGGCAGAATTTGTTGAACTCGAAAAGTATTTTTTTACCCAGTCTCTGGTAAGTTTACTCCACTTGCTCTGCCAATAGAAGTCCCCTTTCTACACAGAAATCATAATCTTACGTATATCTATAGGAACAAAGTTTTAAAGTAATCTGAAACAGAAAGTATGAAGCGTTTATGCTGTGAATGTGACAACTAGAAAAAAAAGACCCCACCTCCAGCGTTGATTGGTTGAGTTCCCTGTCAGTAAGGCGCTCCGGCTTTCAATACGCTGTGAAAGTCCCGCCTTCTTCTGCTTCTTCTTCTTCTTCTTCTTCTTCTTCGGTGAGGTTTAACGGCGGTTTTTATCCAATTTATGTTTCATTACTGTCACCGACTAGACTGGGATATACATCCATTATACTTTGTTCCACAAAACGAAAAAAATTAAAATAAAACCCTACACGAATTAATCTTTAAGAGTCTATGGGTGCGTCAATCTAAGTAACATAATAAAAAAATCCCCATCAAAATCCGTCAATTTAAAATATCATTTATTTTTGCATGGGCTGCAT
Organism: Coregonus clupeaformis; assembly: GCF_020615455.1. Taxonomy (NCBI): domain Eukaryota; kingdom Metazoa; phylum Chordata; class Actinopteri; order Salmoniformes; family Salmonidae; genus Coregonus; species Coregonus clupeaformis. The sequence goes on along the minus strand of NC_059211.1, from coordinate 22,280,355 downwards.
CTCAATTAGCATCATCAGCCTATGTCGGCCTTCCGTATCTGTGGTGGAAGGTGGATAAAATACAGTGCCGTTTGTCAGACCATGAGAAATCCTGAAAATCGGTCTTCTCACAAAAACGTCTGTAGCGTCCGAACGGTTTGGCCTTCAAACTAATGTGACCACTCTATGGAAAGATGAGACTCTCACGAACATGATGTTGTTCTCCCCACAAGTGTCACGGGACTCATCTGAAGGTAACCCATACAAATGAATGGAAATATGGAGGTCGTTTTGTGCCAACAGAAATAAGGGGTTCATGTGTAAAGAAAACGAAAATATTTCCTGAACGTTCTTATATCTCCTAGATATAGGGCAGACACTTCAAAACGTTATTCCTTATGATACATTTTTTGACTGTCATTTTTGCCATTTATGAATGTGTTATTCAACTAGTTTCTATGGGCTATAATAGCAAAGGCCAAATTCAATATTTTATAAAATAATGTAAGACTTTTCTTATATATACCTAAAGGGGTCCTAAAATGTCAAATCAAATAGCTAAATGATCCCAGGCCAACGGCGGACAGGACACAACCACTCAACACACCCTGTAACACTTCTAAAGTCAAATCTCGTAGCCCCAAATATTTCTCTGCCGCTGCCACTACAGTTTTCTGTAACTTACATCCCATCTCTGCTGTACAGTTGATAACCATAACTATGAACTCTTAAGCATCCAACCTTACTAAAGCATACAGTACCAGTCAAAAGTTTGGACACACCTACTCATTCAAGGGTTTTTCTTTATTTGTACTATTTTATACATTGTAGAATAATAGTGAAGACATCATAACTATGAAATAACACACATGGAATCATTTAGTAACCAAAAAAGTGTTAAACAAATCAAAATATACAGATGAAGTCGGAAGTTTACATACACTTAGGTTGGAGTCATTAAAACTCGTTTTTCAACCACTCCACAAATTTCTCGTTAACAAACTATAGTTTTGGCAAGTCGGTTAGGACATCTACTTTGTGCATGACACAAGTAATTTTTCCAACAATTGTTTACAGACAGATTATTTCACTTATAATTCACTGTATCACAATTCCAGTGGGTCAGAAGTTTACATACATGAAGTTGACTGTGCCTTTAAACAGCTTGGAAAATTCCAGAAAATGATGTCATGGCTTTAGAAGCTTCTGATAGGCTAATTGACATCATTTGAGTCAATTGGAGGTGTACCTGTGGATGTATTTCAAGGCCTACCTTCAAACTCAGTGCCTCTTTGCTTGACATCATGGGAAAATGAAAAGAAATCAGCCAAGACCTCAGAAAAAAAATTGTAGACCTCCACAAGTCTGGTTCATCCTTGGGAGCAATTTCCAAACGGCTGAAGGTACCACGTTCATCTGTACAAACAATAGTACGCAAGTATAAACACCATGGGACCACGCAGCCGTCATACCGCACAGGAAGGAGACGTGTTCTGCCTCCTAGAGATGAACGTACTTTGGTGCGAAAAGTGCAAATCAATCCCAGAACAACAGCAAAGGACCTTGTGAAGATGCTGGAGGAAACAGGTACAAAAGTATCTATATCCACAGTAAAACTAGCCCTATATCGACATAACCTGAAAGGCCACTCAGCAAGGAAGAAACCACTGCTCCAAAACCGCCATAAAAAAGCCAGAGTACGGTTTGCAACTGCACATGGGGACAAAGATCGTACTTTTTGGAGAAATGTCCTCTGGTCTGATGAAACAAAAATAGAACTGTTTGCCATAATGACCATCGTTATGTTTGGAGGAAAGGTGGGGTTGCTTGCAAGCCGAAGAACACCATCCCAATCGTGAAGCACCGTGTTGGCAGCATCATGCTGTGGGGGTGCTTTGCTGCAGGAGGGACTGGTGCACTTCACAAAATAGATGGCATCATGAGGAAGGGAAATTATGTGGATATACTGAAGCAACATCTCAAGACATCAGTCAGGAAGTTAAAGCTTGGTCGCAAATGGGTCCTCCAAATGGACAATGACCCCAAGCATACTTCCAAAGTTGTGGCAAAATGGCTTAAGGACAACAAAGTCAAGGTATTGGAGTGGCCATCACAAAGCCCTGACCTCAATCCTATAGAAAATGTGTGGGGAGAATTGAAAAAGCGTGTGCGAGCAAGGAGGCCTACAAACCTGACTCAGTTACACCAGCTCTGTCAGGAGGAATGGGTCAAAATTCACCCAACTTATTGTGGGAAGCTTGTGGAAGGCTACCCGAAACGTTTGACCCAAGTTAAACAATTTAAAGTCAATGCTACCAAATACTAATTGAGTGTATGTAAACGTCTGACCCACTGGGAATGTGATGTAATAAATAAAAGCTGAAATAAATAATTCTCTCTACTATTATTCTGACATTTCACATTCTTAAAATAAAGTGGTGATCCTAATTGACCTAAGACAGGGAATTTTTACTAGTATTAAATGTCAGGAATTGTGAAAAAATGAGTTTAAATGTATTTGGCTAAGGTGTATGTAAACTGTATTTTATATTTGAGATTCTTCAAAGTAGCCACCCTTTGCCTTGATGACAGCTTTGCACACTCTTGGCATTCTCTCAACCAGCTTCATGAGGTAGTCACCTGGAATGCATTTCAATTGACAGGTGTGCCTTGTTAAAAGTTAATTTGTGGAATTGATTTCCTTCTTAATGCGTTTGAACCAATCAGTTCAAGCGCTATGATGAAACTGGCTCTCATGAGGACCGGCACAGGAAAGGAAGACCCAGAGTTACCTCTGCTGCAGAGGATAGGTTGATTAGAGTTAACTGCACCTCAGATTGCAGCCCAAATAAATGTTTCACAGAGTTCAAGTAACAGACACATCTCAACATCAACTGTTCAGAGGAGACTGCGTGAATCAGGCCTTCATGGTCGAATTGCTGCAAAGAAACCACTACTAAAGGACATCAATAAGAAGAAGAGACTTGCTTGGGCCAAGAAACATGAGCAATGGACATTAGACCAGTGGAAATCTGTCCTTTGGTCTGATGAGTCCAAATTTGAGATTTTTGGTTCCAACCGCCGTGTCTTTGTGAGACGCAGAGTAGGTGAACGGATGATCTCCACATGTGTGGTTCCCACCGTGAAGCATGGAGGAGGAGGTGTGATGGTGTGGGGGTGCTTTGCTGGTGACACTGTGATTTTTTTAGAATTCAATGCACACTTAACCAGCATGGCTACCACAGCATTCTGCAGCGATACGCCATCCCATCTTGTTTGCACTTAGTGGGATCATTTGTTTTTCAACAGATGGGTTACAGGTTTTGTCAAATTGAACTCAAAAAGTAGATTTGTTTTGCATTTTAGCTAACCCTAACACTTTTCGGTTGAATTTAGCTTATGGGGAATTTAGGAGTTATATTCTTCAAGAATCAATGGGTACATATAATTAATTTTAAGTCCAAAAATGGATGTAGCAACTGCAGATTGCCCCTTTAACCTAATTCTCCTAACCTGCTACGTTAATTCTCCTAACCTGCTGTGTAGGTTCTCCTAACCTGCCATGAAAAGTCAATTTTGACAAAAAAATGTATCCCTTCTAGACAAAACCGATATTTACCAATTGTGAATTCGTAAATACCTGTTGGATGCATTCACATGCTTTGAACTTGATGAGAAACACTGATTGGCTAATGGCCAACAAGCTGCGTCAACCATAAACTAAAAGTACAGCTATCATGCTTGTGAACAAATTAGTGTTCAAAAACCATATTATTAGATAGTTTTTTTAATAAATAATGTTTTGTTGTTACATTTAACTGCAGAACATGTTGTTATCGAGGTCATTTCCTTAGTAGGTGAAGTCAGAGGTTAGCATGTGGGAGAAGTCGGAGCTCAGGGATGATAGACGAGTTTCCCGCTAGTAATACGCCATGAAAGTGGTACTTCCTGGTTCCTTATTACATTTACATTTGCGTCATTTAGCAGATGCTCTCATCCAGAGCGATTTAAAAATCGGATGTTGTAGGCTAAGAATTGGCTTAAAATGTGTATAGTCAAATTCATTAAAATACGGTCATATAAGATATATATAAAAAGGTATGTGTTTCCGAGTGAATATACTTACCAAATGCTGGTTTTCAACTTATTTGAGGGCCAAGAAGAAAGGACGAAGTCGAAATGTTACAACCGTTTTCATTACAACGACACACACAAACTAGAGCTCCCACTAGCTGTATATGTCGCACATTCGACAGCTTGCCGGTCTGCATTTAAACGTTGAGTAAGAAAGCCCCAGCGTAATCTAATATAAAACACATCAAGCCATCAGACTGCTGAACACCTGCTCTGATTCTACGCACCTTAGCACACATCACAACTGCTGCTTCCAGACTCTTATTATACTGCTTTAATTTATACACTCCCCCCCATCCTCCTCTTCCCCAATACACATGTCAATATTGTACTATACATTGTGCCTTCCTGTATTATACTGATGCTAAAATGTTTATTCCATTCTACTGATCCATTTACTTTATGTTCATATTCTTATCTTTTTAATTATTTCTGCATCGTCGAGAAGGAACCTGCAAGTAAGCATTTCTTTGGATGATGTACAGTGAGCGAAAAAAGTATTTGATCCCCTGCTGATTTTGTACGTTTGCCCACGGACAAAGAAATGATCAGTCTATAATTTTAATGGTAGGTTTATTTGAACAGTGAGAGACAGAATAAATGCATGTCAAAAAATTTATAAATTGATTTGCATTTTAATGAGGGAAATAAGTATTTGACCCCTCTGCAAAACATGACTTAGTACTTGGTGGCAAAACCCTTGTTGGCAATCACAGAGGTCAGACATTTCTTGTAGTTGGCCACCAGGTTTGCACACATCTCAGGAGGGATTTTGTCCCACTCCTCTTTGCAGATCTTCTCCAAGTCATTAAGGTTTCGAGGCTGACGTTTGGCAACTCGAACCTTCAGCTCCCTCCACAGATTTTCTATGGGATTAAGGTCTGGAGACTGGCTAGGCCACTCCAGGACCTTAATGTGCTTCTTCTTGAGCCACTCCTTTGTTGCCTTGACCGTGTGTTTTGGGTCATTGTCATGCTGGAATACCCATCCACAACCCATTTTCAATGCCCTGGCTGAGGGAAGGAGGTTCTCACCCAAGATTTGACGGTACATGGCCCCGTCCATCGTCCCTTTGATGCAGTGAAGTTGTCCTGTCCCCTTAGCAGAAAAACACCCCCAAAGCATAATGTTTCCACCTCCATGTTTGACGGTGGGGATGGCGTTCTTGGGGTCATAGGCAGCATTCCTCCTCCTCCAAACACGGCGAGTTGAGTTGATGCCAAAGAGGTCCATTTTGGTCTCATCTGACCACAACACTTTCACCCAGTTCTCCTCTGAATCATTCAGATGTTCATTGGCAAACTTCAGACGGGCCTGTATATGTGCTTTCTTGAGCAGGGGGACCTTGCGGGCGCTGCAGGATTTCAGTCCTTCACGGCGTAGTGTGTTACCAATTGTTTTCTTGGTGACTATGGTCCCAGCTGCCTTGAGATCATTGACAAGATCCTCCCGTGTAGTTCTGGGCTGATTCCTCACCGTTCTCATGATCATTGCAACTCCACGAGGTGAGATCTTGCATGGAGCCCCAGGCCGAGAGAGATTGACAGTTCTTTTGTGTTTCTTCCATTTGTGAATAATCGCACCAACTGTTGTCACCTTCTCACCAAGCTGCTTGGCGATGGTCTTGTAGCTGGTCAGGTCTTTGTCAGTGGGCAAACGTACAAAATCAGCAGGGGATCAAATACTTTTTTCCCTCACTGTATACAATGCATATCCCGTACGACTAATAAAACTTGAAACATCAAACGGACTGTAACTAGCAGGTTTTTACTGTCCTGTGAGTCCTCAACTCGAGCAGGCACCCTCGTGCATGCTAACAAGGCTCCAGGAGTTCAAAACTTTTCTAACTTTCACCAATGCGTCTTACTTCTTGCGCGTCAATTCTTTTGATAAAAGGCATCGGGTATGAGCAAAATCAATACACTAATATAATTTTATATATATCTTATATGACTGCATTTTCATGAATTTGATTATATAAGCTTGAAGCCCATTCAAAAACCATACGGTACAGGAACCAGGAACTAGCCAGGACTTTCATACTGTATTTGCCAAGGCAGCAGCTACTCTTCATTACAATACATTCATTACAGAATTCACAACACACTAAGTGTGTGCCCTCAGGCCCATACTCCACTACCACATATCTACAACACAATATCCATGTGTACGTGTGTGTATAGTGCATATGTTATCATGTGTGTGTGTGTATGCATGTGTCTGTGCCTATGTTTGTGTTGCTTCACAGTCCCCGCTGTTCCGTAAGCTGTATTTTAAAATCTGATTCTACTGCTTGCATCAGTTACCTGATGTGGAATAGAGTTCCATGGAGTCATTGCTCTATGTCGTACTGTGCGCCTCCCATAGTCTGTTCTGGACTTGGGGACTGTGAAGAGACCTCTGGTGGCATGTCTTGTGGGGTATGCATGGGTGTCTGAGCTGTGTGCTAGTCATTTAAACAGACAGCTCGGTGCTTTCAACATGTTAATACCGCTCACAAATACAAGTAGTGATGAAGTCAATCTCTCCTCTACTTTGAGATTGACATGCATATTATGAATGTTTGCTCTCTGTGTACATTCTGAGCCAATTACAATTTTCCTAAGTCCCTCTTTGTGGCATCTGACCACACGACTGAACAGTAGTCCAGGTGTGACAAAACTAGAGCCTGTAGGACCTGCCTTGTTGATATTGTTGTTAATAAGGCAGAGCAACGCTTTATTATGGACATACTCTCCCCATTTTAGCTACTGTTGTATCAATATGTTTTGACCGTGACAGTTTACAATCCAGGGTTACTCCAAGCAGTTTAGTCACCTAAACTTGCTCAATTTCCACATTATTTATTGCAAGATTTAGTTGAGGTATAGGGTTTAGTGAATGATTTGTCCCAAATACAATGCTTTTAGTTTTTGAAATATTTAGGACTAATTTATTCCTTGCCACCCATTCTGAAACTAACTGCAGCTCTTTGTTAAGTGTTGCAGTCATTTCAGCTGCTGTAGTAGCTGATGTGTATAGTGTTGAGTTATACGCATACAGTGGGGAGAACAAGTATTTGATACACTGCCGATTTTGCAGGTTTTCCTACTTACAAAGCATGTAGAGGTCTGTAATTTTTATCATAGGAACACTTCAACTGTGAGAGACGGAATCTAAAACAAAAATCCAGAAAATCACATTGTATGATTTTTAAGTAATTAATTTTCATTTTATTGCATGACATAAGTATTTGATACATCAGAAAAGCAGAACTTAATATTTGGTACAGAAACCTTTGTTTGCAATTACAGAGATCATACGTTTCCTGTAGGTCTTGACCAGGTTTGCATACACTGCAGCAGGGATTTTGGCCCACTCCTCCATACAGACCTTCTCCAGATCCTTCAGGTTTCGGGTCTGTCGCTCGGCAATATGGACTTTCAGCTCCCTTCAAAGGTTTTCTATTGGGTTCAGGTCTGGAGACTGGCTAGGCCACTCCAGGACCTTGAGATGCTTCTTACGGAGCCACTCCTTAGTTGCCCTGGCTGTGTGTTTTTCGGGTCGTTGTCATGCTGGAAGACCCAGCCACGACCCATCTTCAATGCTCTTACTGAGGGAAGGAGGTTGTTGGCCAAGATCTCGCGATACATGGCCCCATCCATCCTCCCCTCAATACGGTGCAGTCGTCCTGTCCCCTTTGCAGAAAAGCATCCCCAAAGAATGATGTTTCCACCTCCATGCTTCACGGTTGGGATGGTGTTCTTGGGGTTGTACTCATCCTTCTTCTTCCTCCAAACACGGCAAGTGGAGTTTAGACCAAAAAGCTCTATTTTTGTCTCATCAGACCACATGACCTTCTCCCATTCCTCCTCTGGATCATCCAGATGGTCATTGGCAAACTTCAGACGGGCCTGGACATGCGCTGGCTTGAGCAGGGGGACCTTGCGTGCGCTGCAGGATTTTAATCCATGACGGCGTAGTGTGTTACTAATGGTTTCTTTGAGACTGTGGTCCCAGCTCTCTTCAGGTCATTGACCAGGTCCTGCCGTGTAGTTCTGGGCTGATCCCTCACCTTCCTCATGATCATTGATGCCCCACGAGGTGAGATCTTGCATGGAGCCCCAGACTGAGGGTGATTGACCGTCATCTTGAACTTCTTCCATTTTCTAATAATTGTGCCAACAGTTGTTGCCTTCTCACCAAGCTGCTTGCCTATTGTCCTGTAGCCCATCCCAGCCTTGTGCAGGTCTACAATTTTATCCCTGATGTCCTTACACAGCTCTCTGGTCTTGGCCATTGTGGAGAGGTTGGAGTCTGTTTGATTGAGTGTGTAGACAGGTGTCTTTTATACAGGTAACGAGTTCAAACAGGTGCAGTTAATACAGGTAATGAGTGGAGAACAGGAGGGCATCTTACAGAAAAACTAACAGGTCTGTGAGAGACGGAATTCTTACTGGTTGGTAGGTGATCAAATACTTATGTCATGCAATAAAATGCAAATTAATTACTTAAAAATCATAAAAAGTGATTTTCTGGATTTTTGTTTTAGATTCCGTCTCTCACAGTTGATGTGTACCTATGATAAAAATGACAGACCTCTACATGCTTTGTTAGTAGGAAAACCTGCAAAATCGGCAGTGTATCAAATACTTATTCTCCCCACTGTATATAGACACACTGGCTTTACTCAAAGCCAGTAGCATGTCGTTAGTAAAGATTGAAAAAAGGTAAGGGGCCTAGACAGCTGTCTTGGGGAATTCCTGATTCTACCTAATAATATAATAATATGCCATTTAGCAGACGCTTTTATCCAAAGCGACTTACAGTCATGCGTGCATACATTTTTTTGTGTATGGGTGGTCCCGGGGATCGAACCCACTACCTTGGAGTTACAAGCGCCGTGCTCTACCAGCTGAGCTACAGTACCTGGATTATGTTGGAGAGGCTTCCATTAAAGAACACCCTCTGTGTTCTGTTAGACAGGTAGACAGGTAACTCTTTATCCATAATATAGCAGGTGGAGTAAAGCCATAACACATACGTTTTTCCAGCAGCACACTATGATCGATAATGTCAAACGGCGCACTGAAGTCTAACAAAACAGCCCCCACAATCTTTTTATCATCAATTTCTCTCAGCCAATCAGCAGTCATTTGAGTAAGTGCAATGCTTGTTGAATGTCCTTCCCTATAAGCGTGCTGAAAGTCTGTTGTCATTTTGTTTACTGTAAAATAGCATTGTATCTGGTCAAACACAATTTCTTCCACAACTTTACTAAGGGTTGGTAACAGGCTGATTGGTTGGCTATTTGAGCCAGTAAAGGGGGCTTTACTATTCTTAGGTAGCGGAATGACTTTTGCTTCCCTCCAGGCCTGAGGGCACACACTTTCTAGTAGGCTTTCTAATCGAAGCTATGGCAAATAGGAGTGGCAATATCGTCCGCTATTATCCTCAGTAATTTTCCATCCAAGTTGTCAGACCCCGGTGGCTTGTCATTGTTGATAGACAACAACAACAATTTGACCTCTTCCACACTCACTTTACGGAATTCAATTTTTTTTTAAAAATCTTTCATCATTTGGTCAGATATACTTGGATGTGTAGTGTCAGCGTTTGTTGCTGGCATTACGAGTTGGAGGGGTGTTCAAGTGAAATGTTCCCAGTCGTATGTGGTAAATACCACTTGGTTATGAAGTCCCATATTGTTTTTAATGGGCATCAAGCTTATATAATCAAATTCATGAAAATGGGGTCATTTAAAGATATATGTAAAATGATATTTGTGGATGAATTAACCTTTACCCAATGCCTTTTATGAAGGTTTTTCATTACAAAAAAAAAACCCACAATCGAAAACTTTCATGAAAGGCATCAGGTTGAATTAAATTAATCAGAAAATATGAATATAGGAATTTGATGATTTAAGCTTGAAGGCCATTTAAAAACAGTACGGAACTTCAACCAGGAAGTAGGCAGGACTTTCATAGCGTATTGGTAAATGTTAACGCATAGCTACCTGCGCCACAACATCCCATCCACTGTACAACTACACTGGCAGATTATGAAATATTTTGAGAGTAATTTATTTGATGTCATGCTTATGAAACACACATAGTTGCTCTTCACATCAGATGAAAACATTTTTAATGGTATATTGAATTGGCTACAATCGCACAATACATTATTATGACCAATGAAGATATATCCATTGTAGGTTACACTATACATGTATTGCTCTGATAAATTTACTAGCTATCATAGTTATTATACAGTACAATGTTGTGGAATACTTTTCATATGTGATCTAAGGTAGCAAAAAAAATGTGAACATTGTCCAGCCAGGGCAAAAGAGGGGAAGTATTGGGAGTCATAGTGCTTGCAGTTTTCCCTTAATACCAAAGTAGCTTTGTATGTCAGAAAAGTGTTAATAAGCTGTTATTGCAGTAACGGAAGATGTTTATCAATCAGATTTGAAACCTGTCCAGTCCCAGGTTAGTTTTCCTCTTGCCTGGACAGTTGCTTGCTGCTGGTGAGGCTCGTGGAGGTGGTGGCACATGAGGGGGAGGTAGAACCACCACTACCCCCAGCGAGCCCTTCAGTCTGGGGGAAGTCTGACTGGAGCTGGGGGGGTGGTGGTGGTGCTCATGGGGGTGCAGGTGTGTGTGCATGTGTTTATGGTCCTCATCTTCACTCTGATGCCCACTGTGCCCACTGTCTCCTCTGGCATGGGCCTCCTCCTCTGCCTTGGCAGCCTGAGAGATGGACATAATAATGATAATTTTATTTGTAAAATGCTTATGAAATGGTACAATCCTTATGCCCACTCCCAGATCAACCCCTTTCCCCCAGGCCTATACCTAGTCTTGGTCTTGAATATAGACCACAATTTAGTCAGATCTGGATTGGAAAAAAGCCTGCATTGCGGAGGTCTCCTCTGCTCAGTTACTGATGTTTCTATGACTGCTATGCTGGCCTCTCAGTTACTGAGGTTTCTATGACTGCTATGCTGGCCTCTCAGTTACTGAGGTTTCTATGACTGCTATGCTGGCCTCTCAGTTACTGAGGTTTCTATGACTGCTATGCTGGCCTCTCAGTTACTGAGGTTTCTATGACTGCTATGCTGGCCTCTCAGTTACTGAGGTTTCTATGACTGCTATGCTGGCCTCTCAGTTACTGAGGTTTCTATGACTGCTATGCTGGCCTCTCAGTTACTGAGGTTTCTATGACTGCTATGCTGGCCTCTCAGTTACTGAGGTTTCTATGACTGCTATGCTGGCCTCTCAGTTACTGATGTTTCTATGACTGCTATGCTGGCCTCTCAGTTACTGAGGTTTCTATGACTGCTATGCTGGCCTCTCAGTTACTGAGGTTTTTATGACTGCTATGCTGGCCTCTCAGTTACTGATGTTTCTATGACTGCTATGCTGGCCTCTCAGTTACTGAGGTTTCTATGACTGCTATGCTGGCCTCTCAGTTACTGATGTTTCTATGACTGCTATGCTGGCCTCTCAGTTACTGATGTTTCTATGACTGCTATGCTGGCCTCTCAGTTACTGAGGTTTCTATGACTGCTATGCTGGCCTCTCAGTTACTGATGTTTCTATGACTGCTATGCTGGCCTCTCAGTTACTGAGGTGTCATCGTTGCATGGTAGTGATGGCCTCTCAGTTACTGAGGTGTCATCGTTGCATGGTAGTGATGGCCTCTCAGTTACTGAGGTTTCATCGTTGCGTGGTAGTGATGGCCTCTCAGTTACTGAGGTTTCATCGTTGCGTGGTAGTGATGGCCTCTCAGTTACTGAGGTTTCATCGTTGCGTGGTAGTGATGGCCTCTCAGTTACTGAGGTTTCATCGTTGCGTGGTAGTGATGGCCTCTCAGTTACTGAGGTGTCATCGTTGCGTGGTAGTGATGGCCTCTCAGTTACTGAGGTTTCATCGTTGCGTGGTAGTGATGGCCTCTCAGTTACTGAGGTGTCATCGTTGCGTGGTAGTGATGGCCTCTCAGTTACTGAGGTTTCATCGTTGCGTGGTAGTGATGGCCTCTCAGTTACTGAGGTTTCATCGTTGCGTGGTAGTGATGGCCTCTCAGTTACTGAGGTTTCATCGTTGCGTGGTAGTGATGGCCTCTCAGTTACTGAGGTGTCATCGTTGCATGGTAGTGATGGCCTCTCAGTTACTGAGGTGTCATCGTTGCGTGGTAGTGATGGCCTGTCAGTTACTGAGGTGTCATCGTTGCATGGTAGTGATGGCCTCTCAGTTACTGAGGTGTCATCGTTGCGTGGTAGTGATGGCCTGTCAGTTACTGAGGTTTCATCGTTGCATGGTAGTGATGGCCTCTCAGTTACTGAGGTTTCATCGTTGCATGGTAGTGATGGCCTCTCAGTTACTGAGGTTTCATCGTTGCGTGGTAGTGATGGCCTGTCAGTTACTGAGGTTTCATCGTTGCGTGGTAGTGATGGCCTCTCAGTTACTGAGGTGTCATCGTTGCGTGGTAGTGATGGCCTCTCAGTTACTGAGGTTTCATCGTTGCATGGTAGTGATGGCCTGTCAGTTACTGAGGTTTCTATGACTGCTATGCTGGCCTCTCAGTTACTGAGGTTTCATCGTTGCGTGGTAGTGATGGCCTGTCAGTTACTGAGGTTTCATCGTTGCATGGTAGTGATGGCCTGTCAGTTACTGAGGTTTCTATGACTGCTATGCTGGCCTCTCAGTTACTGAGGTTTCTATGACTGCTATGCTGGCCTCTCAGTTACTGAGGTTTCTATGACTGCTATGCTGGCCTCTCAGTTACTGAGGTTTCTATGACTGCTATGCTGGCCTCTCAGTTACTGAGGTTTCTATGACTGCTATGCTGGCCTCTCAGTTACTGATGTTTCTATGACTGCTATGCTGGCCTCTCAGTTACTGATGTTTCTATGACTGCTATGCTGGCCTCTCAGTTACTGAGGTTTCATCGTTGCATGGTAGTGATGGCCTGTCAGTTACTGAGGTGTCATCGTTGCGTGGTAGTGATGGCCTCTCAGTTACTGAGGTTTCATCGTTGCGTGGTAGTGATGGCCTGTCAGTTACTGAGGTTTCATCGTTGCGTGGTAGTGATGGCCTGTCAGTTACTGAGGTTTCATCGTTGCATGGTAGTGATGGCCTGTCAGTTACTGAGGTGTCATCGTTGCATGGTAGTGATGGCCTGTCAGTTACTGAGGTTTCATCGTTGCATGGTAGTGATGGCCTGTCAGTTACTGAGGTGTCATCGTTGCATGGTAGTGATGGCCTGTCAGTTACTGAGGTTTCATCGTTGCATGGTAGTGATGGCCTGTCAGTTACTGAGGTTTCATCGTTGCGTGGTAGTGATGGCACTGTTGTGGAAGATTCCTACCTCTGGTTCAAAGATTTCACACTTGACCTCGATGGAGAGTTTGGTCTGAAACGTGCCATCATCCAGAGTGGTGTGAGAGCCTGTGCAAAAGCCCTTGTGCTAGGGGACAGAACACGGAATAGGATTGTTCAAATAGAGTAACACGATATGATGCTAGTGACAACACTGAGACTGATGTGAGGCTACTTTCCTCCACTATCAGCTTGCCACATACAAATCATAATTATGACCAGATGATTACTAATTTTTCCCTATTTTAAAACATGTGATAGTGTGTAGATGTGTGTAGATGTAGTGTAGATGTGTGTAGATGTAGTGTAGATGTAGTGTAGATGTAGTGAGGATGTGTGTAGATGTAGTGTAGATGTAGTGTAGATGTGTGTAGATGTAGTGCAGATGTAGTGTAGATGTGTGTAGATGTGTGTAGATGTAGTGCAGATGTAGTGCAGATGTAGTGTAGATGTAGTGAGGATGTGTGTAGATGTGTGTAGATGTGTGTAGATGTGTGTAGATGTGTGTAGATGTAGTGGAGATGCGTGGAGATGTAGTGTAGATGTGTGTAGATGTAGTGTAGATGTGTGTAGATGTGTGTAGATGTGTGTAGATGTAGTGTAGATGTAGTGGAGATGTAGTGTAGATGTAGTGTAGATGCATGTAGATGTAGTGTAGATGTAGTGAGGATGTGTGTAGATGTGTGTAGATGTGTGTTGATGTGTGTAGATGTGTGTAGATGTAGTGGAGATGCGTGGAGATGTAGTGTAGATGTAGTGTAGATGTGTGTAGATGTAGTGTATATGTGTGTAGATGTGTGTAGATGTGTGTAGATGTGTGTAGATGTAGATGTAGATGTAGTGTAGATGTAGTGTTGATGTAGTGTAGATGTAGATGTGTGTAGAAGTAGTGTAGATGTAGTGTAGATGTAGTGTAGATGCATGTAGATGTAGTGTAGATGTAGTGGAGATGTAGTGGAGATGTAGTGGAGATGTAGTGTAGATGTAGTATAGATGTAGTATAGATGTAGTGTAGATGTGTGGAGATGTAGTGTAGATGTAGATGTAGTGTAGATGTAGATGTGTGTAGATGTGTGTAGATGTAGTGTAGATGTGTTTAGATGTAGATGTAGTGCAGATGTAGTGTAGATGTAGTGTTGATGTGTGTAGATGTGTGTAGATGTGTGTAGATGTAGTGTAGATGTAGTGAGGATGTGTGTAGATGTGTGTAGATGTAGTGTAGATGTAGTGTTGATGTGTGTAGATGTGTGTAGATGTGTGTAGGTGTGTGTTGATGTGTGTAGATGTGTGTAGATGTAGTAGAGATGCGTGGAGATGTAGTGTAGATGTGTGTAGATGTAGTGTATATGTGTGTAGATGTAGTGTAGATGTGTGTAGATGTAGTGTAGATGTAGTGTTGATGTGTGTAGATGTGTGTAGATGTGTGTAGATGTGTGTAGATGTAGATGTAGTGTTGATGTAGTGTAGATGTAGATGTGTGTAGAAGTAGTGTAGATGTAGTGTAGATGTAGTGTAGATGTAGTGTAGATGCATGTAGATGTAGTGTACATGTAGTGGAGATGTAGTGGAGATGTAGTGTAGATGTAGTATAGATGTAGTATAGATGTAGTGTAGATGTAGTGTAGATGTGTGGAGATGTAGTGTAGATGTAGATGTAGTGTAGATGTATATGTGTGTAGATGTAGTGTAGATGTAGTGTAGATGTGTTTAGATGTAGATGTAGTGCAGATGTAGTGTAGATGTAGTGTTGATGTGTGTAGATGTGTGTAGATGTAGTGTTGATGTGTGTAGATGTGTGTAGATGTGTGGAGATGTAGTGTAGATGTGTGTAGATGTGTGTAGATGTAGTGTTGATGTAGTGTTGATGTAGTGTAGATGTGTGGAGATGTAGTATAGATGTGTGTAGACGTAGTGTAGATGTGTGTAGGTGTAGTGTAGATGTAGTGTATATGCATGTAGATGTAGTGTAGATGTAGTGTAGATGTAGTGGAGATGTAGTGTAGATGTATATAGATGTAGTGTAGATGTAGTATAGATGTAGTGTAGATGTGTGTAGATGTAGTGTAGATGTAGTGTAGATGTAGTGTAGATGTAGTGTAGATGTAGTGTAGATGTATATAGATGTAGTGTAGATGTAGTGTAGATGTATATAGATGTAGTGTAGATGTAGTATAGATGTAGTGTAGATGTAGTGTAGATGTAGTGTAGATGTGTGGAGATGTAGTGTAGATGTAGTGTAGATGCGTGTAGATGTAGTGAGGATGTGTGTAGATGTGTGTAGATGTGTGTTGATGTGTGTAGATGTAGTGGAGATGCGTGGAGATGTAGTGTAGATGTGTGTAGATGTAGTGTAGATGTGTGTAGATGTGTGTAGATGTGTGTAGATGTAGTGTAGATGTAGTGTAGATGTAGTGTAGATGCATGTAGATGTAGTGTAGATGTAGTGAGGATGTGTGTAGATGTGTGTAGATGTGTGTTGATGTGTGTAGATGTGTGTAGATGTAGTGGAGATGCGTGGAGATGTAGTGTAGATGTAGTGTAGATGTGTGTAGATGTAGTGTATATGTGTGTAGATGTGTGTAGATGTGTGTAGATGTAGATGTAGTGTAGATGTAGTGTTGATGTATTGTAGATGTAGATGTGTGTAGAAGTAGTGTAGATGTAGTGTAGATGTAGTGTAGATGCATGTAGATGTAGTGTAGATGTAGTGTAGATGTAGTGTAGATGTAGTGGAGATGTAGTGGAGATGTAGTGTAGATGTAGTATAGATGTAGTATAGATGTAGTGTAGATGTGTGGAGATGTAGTGTAGATGTAGATATAGTGTAGATGTAGATGTGTGTAGATGTGTGTAGATGTAGTGTAGATGTGTTTAGATGTAGATGTAGTGCAGATGTAGTGTAGATGTAGTGTTGATGTGTGTAGATGTGTGTAGATGTAGTGTAGATGTAGTGAGGATGTGTGTAGATGTGTGTAGATGTAGTGTAGATGTAGTGTTGATGTGTGTAGATGTGTGTAGATGTGTGTAGATGTGTGTTGATGTGTGTAGATGTGTGTAGATGTAGTAGAGATGCGTGGAGATGTAGTGTAGATGTAGTGTAGATGTGTGTAGATGTAGTGTATATGTGTGTAGATGTAGTGTAGATGTGTGTAGATGTAGTGTTGATGTGTGTAGATGTGTGTAGATGTGTGTGGATGTAGATGTAGTGTTGATGTAGTGTAGATGTAGATGTGTGTATAAGTAGTGTAGATGTAGTGTAGATGTAGTGTAGATGTAGTGTAGATGTAGTGTAGATGCATGTAGATGTAGTGTAGATGTAGTGGAGATGTAGTGGAGATGTAGTGGAGATGTAGTGTATATGTAGTATAGATGTAGTATAGATGTAGTGTAGATGTAGTGTAGATGTGTGGAGATGTAGTGTAGATGTAGATGTAGTGTAGATGTATATGTGTGTAGATGTAGTGTAGATGTAGTGTAGATGTGTTTAGATGTAGATGTAGTGCAGATGTAGTGTAGATGTAGTGTTGATGTGTGTAGATGTGTGTAGATGTAGTGTTGATGTGTGTAGATGTGTGTAGATGTGTGGAGATGTAGTGTAGATGTGTGTAGATGTGTGTAGATGTAGATGTAGTGTTGATGTAGTGTAGATGTGTGGAGATGTAGTATAGATGTGTGTAGACGTAGTGTAGATGTGTGTAGGTGTAGTGTAGATGTAGTGTATATGCATGTAGATGTAGTGTAGATGTAGTGGAGATGTAGTGTAGATGTATATAGATGTAGTGTAGATGTAGTATAGATGTAGTGTAGATGTGTGTAGATGTAGTGTAGATGTAGTGTAGATGTATATAGATGTAGTGTAGATGTAGTGTAGATGTATATAGATGTAGTGTAGATGTAGTATAGATGTAGTGTAGATGTAGTGTAGATGTGTGGAGATGTAGTGTAGATGTAGTGTAGATGCGTGTAGATGTAGTGTAGATGTATATAGATGTAGTGTAGATGTGTGTAGATGTAGTGTAGATGTGATTAGATGTAGTGTAGATGTAGTGTAGATGTGTGTAGATGTAGTGTAGATGTAGATGTAGTGTAGGTGTAGTGTAGATGTGTGGAGATGTAGTGTAGATGTAGATGTAGTGGAGATGTAGTGTAGATGTGTGTAGATGTAGTGTATATGTGTGGAGATATGTGGAGATGTAGTGTAGATGTAGTGTAGATGTGTATATGTGTGTAGATGTGTATAGATGTAGTGTAGATGTAGATGTAAATGTAGTGTGGAGATGTAGTGTAGATGTAGATGTAGTGTAGATGTGGGTAGATGTAGTGTAGATGTAGTGTAGATGTGTGTAGATGTAGTGTAGATATGTATAGAGGTAGTGTAGATGTGTGTAGATGTAGTGTAGATGTGTGTAGATGTAGTGTAGATGTGTATAGATGTAGTGTAGATGTGTGTAGATGTAGTGTAGATGTGTTTAGATGTAGTGTAGATGTGTATAGATGTAGTGTAGATGTGTGTAGATGTAGTGTGGTACTGTACTCACTGCAAATTCACAGTCCATCATTTTACACTGGGTCAGATCGACGTCAGGAGTGTCCTTAGCACATACCGTCTCTCTGATGGTGAACTTCACAAAGTAGGCCGGACTCACCACCCACTGTGAAGACGAAGCAATATGCTTTGAACTTGAAATATACAGAACAAAAATATAAACGCAACATATAAAGTGTTGGTCCCATGTTTCATAAGCTGAAATAAAAGATCCCAGAAATGTTCCATACACACAAAAAGCTTTTTTCTCTCAAATGTTGTGCACAAATTTATTTACATCCCTGTTAGTGAGCATTTCTCTTTTGCCAAGATAATCCATCTACCTGACAGGTGTGGCATATCAAGAAGCTGATTAAACAGCATGATCATTACACAGGTGCACCTTGTGCTGGGGACAATAAAAGGCCACTCTAAAATGTGCAGTTTTGTCACAGAACACAATGCCACAGATGTCTCAAATTTTGAGGGAGCGTGCAATTGGCATGTTGACTGCAGGAATGTCCACCAGAGCTGTTGCCAGAGAATTGAATGCTCATTTCTCTACCATAAGCCGCCTCCAATGGCGTTTTAGAGAATTTGGCAGTACGTCCAACCGGCCTCACAACCACAGACCACATGTAACCACACCAGCCCAGGAGCTCAACATCCGGCTTCTTCACCTGCGGGATCGTCTGAGACCAGCCACCCGGAAAGCTAATTTTTGCACAAACTGTCAGAAACCATCTCAGGGAAGCTCATCTACGTGCTCATCGTCCTCACCAAGGTCTTGACCATACTGCAGTTCGGCATCGTAACCGACTTCAGTGGCCACAGGCACGCTGGAGAAGTGTGCTCTTCATCGAGGAATCCCGGTTTCAACTATCCCGGGCAGATGGCGTCATGTGGGCGAGCGGTTTGCTAATGTCAACATTGTGAAAAGAGTGCCCCATGGTGGCAGTGAGGTTATGGTATGGGCAGGCATAAGCTACGGACAACGAACACAATTGCATTTTATCGATGGCAATTTGAATGCCATCGAGGCCCATTGTCGTGCAATTCATCCGCCACCATCACCGCATGTTTCAGCATGATAATGCACGGCCTCATGTCGCAAGGATCTGTACACCATTCCTGGAAGTTCCATGACCTGCAAAGTCACCAGACATGTCACCCATTGAGCATGTTTGGGATGCTCTGGATCGACGTGTGCGACAGCGTGTTTTAGTTCCCGCCAATATCCAGCAACTTCGCACAGCCATTGAAGAGGAGTGGGACAACATTCCACAGGCCACAATCAACAGCCTGATCAACTCTATGCGAAGGAGATGTGTCGCGCTTCTTGAGGCAAATGGTGGTCACACCAGATACTGAATGGTTTTCTGATCCACACCCCTACCTTTTTTTAAGGTGTCTGTGACCATCAGATGCATATCTGTATTCCCAGTCATGTGAAATCCATAGATTAGGGCCTAAAATATTTATTTCAATTGACTAACTTCCAAATATGAACTGTAAATGAGTAAAATCTTAGAAATTGTTGCATGTTGCGTTTGTATTTTTGTGCAGTGTAGTTTACACAGCATCACGATTTTAATTATGAGCGAGAGTCACATAAATTCCTTTCAAATGCTCTTCAGATTTTTGGTTTCACCGTCTCATGTCGGTGGATTGTCTTCTACTCCTCTCCAATAGCAAAGTGCTATTTTTATTTAAATAACAAAACATTTCATATCTGACGTAGGCCTACAACATAGAACGATCTCACAGACCTGCATGCTAGCTCCTGTTACGTTGAGGAGGGTGAAGTAGTTTGGCAGGCGATTCATTCTGTTGTATTTCTGGAGGATCAGATTAGCCGTCTCCGCTATGATGGGGTCATCCAGGTGCTCTGCTGTTGGACAGTCTGGACACGTGTCGACAATGACCGTGGCAGGCACTGGACACAAGGTCAAAGGTCAGGGGTCAGGGGTTACAGTTCACTACAGGTTAGTCAACTCAAAGCAACAATGCACCAGTAAGTCATTGAACTGAAAGGGTTTTGTGGTTACAGTAGCTACTGTATATTGTTCCTGACCTCATGACCTGACCAGGAAAAACGGAGCCCTAGTGAGCCTATGCAAACAGACTCTACCTTGTTGGATGGTACATTTATAGCTGCGGAGTTCCACACCCTTCCCAACAGAGATAGACGCCATACACTGCCCATACACCTGTGGAGTGGTAAGAGAGTTTCATTCGCATATCCCACTCTCCACTAGGCTGATCCCAGATCTGTTTTTGCCTACTCCATTGTCATTGTCAAGTTTGGCATGACAATTCTATGAGGAGTTGGCAAGAGAGGAGAAACAGACTGGCATTCAGTCTAACTCCCCACACCCTATAAGCCTAACTCCCCACACCCTATAAACCTAACTCCCCACACCCTATAAGCCTAACTCCCCACACCCTATAAACCTAACTCCCCACACCCTATAAGCCTAACTCCCCACACCCTATAAGCCTAACTCCCCACACCCTATAAACCTAACTCCCCACACCCTATAAGCCTAACTCCCCACACCCTATAAACCTAACTCCCCACACCCTATAAGCCTAACTCCCCACACCCTATAAACCTAACTCCCCACACCCTATAAGCCTAACTCCCCACACCCTATAAGCCTAACTCCCCACACCCTATAAGCCTAACTTCCCACACCCTATAAGCCTAACTCCCCACACCCTATAAGTCTAACTCCCCACACCCTATAAGTCTAACTCCCCACACCCTATAAACCTAACTCCCCACACCCTATAAACCTAACTCCCCACACCCTATAAACCTAACTCCCCACACCCTATAAGCCTAACTCTCCACACCCTATAAGCCTAACTCCCCACACCCTATAAACCTAACTCCCCACACCCTATAAGCCTAACTCTCCACACCCTATAAGCCTAACTCCCCACACCCTATAAGTCTAACTCCCCACACCCTATAAGTCTAACTCCCCACACCCTATAAGTCTAACTCCACACACCCTATAAGTCTAACTCCCCACACCCTATAAGTCTAACTCCCCACACCCTATAAGTCTAACTCCACACACCCTATAAGTCTAACTCCCCACACCCTATAAGCCTAACTCCCCACACCCTATAAGTCTAACTCCCCACACCCTATAAGTCTAACTCCCCACACCCTATAAGCCTAACTCCCCACACCCTATAAGTCTAACTCCCCACACCCTATAAGCCTAACTCCCCACACCCTATAAGCCTAACTCCCCACACCCTATAAGCCTAACTCCCCACACCCTATAAACCTAACTCCCCACACCCTATAAGCCTAACTCCCCACACCCTATAAGCCTAACTCCCCACACCCTATAAGCCTAACTCCCCACACCCTATAAGCCTAACTCCCCACACCCTATAAGCCTAACTCCCCACACCCTATAAGTCTAACTCCCCACACCCTATAAGTCTAACTCCCCACACCCTATAAGCCTAACTCCCCCACACCCTATAAGTCTAACTCCCCACACCCTATAAGCCTAACTCCCCACACCCTATAAGCCTAACTCCCCACACCCTATAAGCCTAACTCCCCACACCCTATAAACCTAACTCCCCACACCCTATAAGCCTAACTCCCCACACCCTATAAGCCTAACTCCCCACACCCTATAAGCCTAACTCCCCACACCCTATAAGTCTAACTCCCCACACCCTATAAACCTAACTCCCCACACCCTATAAACCTAACTCCCCACACCCTATAAGCCTAACTCCCCACACCATATAAACCTAACTCCCCACACCATATAAGCCTAACTCCCCACACCATATAAGCCCATACATCCCTATATGGTATACTGCTTACTGGTACGTCAGCTACATCCTTCACTTCACATTTCTTCCATGGCTTCTTGCTGATCACGTGACACTTTGTCTCCAGCACGTCTATGGTCAGGTTGAACAGCACCCCTGCTCCTTCCTGGGGAGAGAGGTGGAGGTAGGGAGGCAGTTACTCCACTAAAGGGGTGAAAAGCCAAAAATTCATGCAATAGTAATTTGACAGCTCAAATAATCTCATTTGTCAAATGCTCTCATAATTGACCAATATACATGTATTTACTTTGGGCAGTTAGTAGATGATTTCTCAACACTTTAGAACTTACCTCTTTTGGACACTAGAGGGAATTTACAGAACAGTATCAATTACTGATAGAGAACCGTGTAGGCTGCCGTGCTTCTTAAAAACAGAAATTATACAACTATAAACAGTACTTTTTACTCACCTCTATCTTTTCTGTAAAGTTTGCGCCCAAAAGACAGGAAAATAAAAAACTCTTGCATTGTTCCATTACACTCAATCAGTGAAGAACACAAATAACTAGAAAAACACCAACAACCTTTTATTAAACAGGAAGAGTAGTACAGTTCAGAACAGTAGCTAGTTGACCAGCCTCACCACTGTCTGCTGGCTGACATCATAGACTCTGTTGAGGCTGAGGATGAATCCTTCGGTGAGGTCAGCATTGATCTTGTCCAGGCCTTCCTCCGCCGCCCTCAGGACCTCTGGGCCCTGGCACCCCACCGCAGGGGTCACCGGGGAGGGGCTGCCCCCATGCCAACACATACACAGGGCTATCAGCCACACACAGAACCACATCCTTTACTGTACACAGCAACCCCGTGTTAGCCTGGTCGCTAATGCTAATGAAGAAACGAGGCTAAAGAACCCTGGGCTGTGTCCTGGGGGTGTACTGTATGCAGACTGAGAGGGGTAGGTGGAGAGGTAGTCAAAGGCCCCTACTGCTAGTCAGCTAGTCAACTTTACCCTCTTCCCCAGAGGACATGTAAATACTGATTTATCTGCTGTTGACCAATTACTTTTTGTACATTTAAACATTGAGTGAGGGGTGGGCTCGGTGTGGAAATAGACAAATATTTGACCTCACTCAAAGGGGGCGGCGGTAGCCTCGAGCTGCCTGTTGGGAAATCTGCAGGAATACTACCTACCGCCATTGTGACCTTAAGCAAAGGAACCTAAGTGCTCCACAGTCCCATGCTCTGCCACAGCACCATGCTCAGCCACAGCACCATGCTCTGCCACAGCACCATGCTCTGCCATAGCCCCTGCTCAGCCACAGCCCCATGCTCTGCCACAGCCCCATGCTCTGCCACAGCCCCTGCTCTGCCACAGCCCCATGCTCAGCCACAGCCCCATGCTCTGCCACAGCCCCATGCTCTGCCACAGCCCCATGCTCTGCCACAGCCCCATGCTCTGCCACAGCCCCATGCTCAGCCACAGCCCCATGCTCAGCCACAGCCCCATGCTCAGCCACAGCCCCATGCTCTGCCACAGCCCCTGCTCAGCCACAGCCCCATGCTCAGCCACAGCCCCATGCTCTGCCACAGCCCCATGCTCTGCCACAGCCCCATGCTCTGCCACAGCCCCATGCTCTGCCACAGCCCCATGCTCAGCCACAGCCCCATGCTCAGCCACAGCCCCATGCTCAGCCACAGCCCCATGCTCTGCCACAGCCCCTGCTCTGCCACAGCCCCATGCTCTGCCACAGCCCCTGCTCTGCCACAGCCCCATGCTCTGCCACAGCCCCATGCTCTGCCACAGCCCCATGCTCTGCCACAGCCCCATGCTCAGCCACAGCCCCTGCTCTGCCACAGCCCCATGCTCAGCCACAGCCCCATGCTCAGCCACAGCCCCTGCTCAGCCACAGCCCCTGCTCTGCCACAGCCCCATGCTCTGCCACAGCCTGTTACAGTTGAAGTCGGAGGTTTACATACACTTTAGCCAAATACATTTAAACTCAGTTTTTCACAATTCCTGACATTTAATCCTAGTAAAAAATCCCTGTTTTAGGTCAGTTAGGATCACCACTTTATTTAAAAAATGTGAAATTTCAGGATAATAGTAGAGAGAATGATTTATTTCAGTTTTTATTTCTTTCATTACATTCCCAGTGGGTCAGAAGTTTACATACACTTAATTAGTATTTGGTAGCATTGCCTTTAAATTGTTTAACTTGGGTCAAACGTTTCGGGTAGCCTTCCACAAGCTTCCCACAATAAGTTGGGTGAATTTTGGCCCATTCCTCCTGACAGAGCTGGTGTAACTGAGTCAGGTTTGTAGGCCTCCTTGCTCGCACACACTTTTTTCATTTCTGCCCACTAATTTTCTATAGGATTGAGGTAAGGGCTTTGTGATGGCCACTCCAATACCTTGAGTTTGTTGTCCTTAAGCCATTTTGGCACAACTTTGGAAGTATGCTTGGGGTCATTGTCCATTTCGAAGACCCATTTGCGACCAAGCTTTAACTTCCTGACTGATGTCTTGAGATGTTGCTTCAATATATCCACATAATTTTCCTTCCTCATGATGTCATCTATTTTGTGAAGTGCACCAGTCCCTCATGCAGCAAAGCACCCCCACAGCATGATGCTGCCACCCCCGTGCTTCACGGTTGGGATGGTGTTCTTCGGCTTGCAAGTAATCCCCTTTTTCCTCAAAACATAACGATGGTCATTATGGCCAAACAGTTCTATTTTTGTTTCATCAGACCAGAGGACATTTCTCCAAAAAGTACGATCTTTGTCCCCATGTGCAGTTGCAAACCGTAATCTGGCTTTTTTATGGCGGTTTTGGAGCAGTGGCTTCTTCCTTGCTGAGCGGCCTTTCAGGTTATGTCGATATAGGACTTGTTTTAGTGTGGATATACAGTGAGGGAAAAAAGTATTTGATCCCCTGCTGATTTTGTACGTTTGCCCTCTGACAAAGAAATGATCAGTCTATAATTGTAATGGTAGGTTTATTTGAACAGTGAGAGAGAGAATAACAGCAACAAAATCCAGAAAAACGCATGTCAAAAATTTTATAAATTGATTTGCATTTTAATGAGGGAAATAAGTATTTGACCCCCTCTCAATCAGAAAGATTTCTGGCTCGCAGGTGTCTTCTATACAGGTAACGAGCTGAGATTAGGAGCACACTCTTAAAGGGAATACTCCTAATCTCAGTTTGTTACCTGTATAAAAGACACCTGTCCACAGAAGCAATCAATCAATCAGATTCCAAACTCTCCACCATGGCCAAGACCAAAGAGCTCTCCAAGGATGTCAGGGTCAAGATTGTAGACCTACACAAGGCTGGAATGGGCTACAAGACCATCACCAATCAGCTTGGTGAGAAGGTGACAACAGTTGGTGCGATTATTCGCAAATGGAAGAAACACAAAAGAACTGTCAATCTCCCTCGGCCTGGGGCTCCATGCAAGATCTCACCTCGTGGAGTTGCAATGATCATGAAAACGGTGAGGAATCAGCCCAGAACTACACGGGAGGATCTTGTCAATGATCTCAAGGCAGCTGGGACCATAGTCACCAAGAAAACAATTGGTAACACAATACGCCGTGAAGGAATGAAATCCTGCAGTGCCCGCAAGGTCCAGCATGACAATGACCCAAAACACACGGCCAAGGCAACAAAGGAGTGGCTCAAGAAGAAGCACATTAAGGTCCTGGAGTGGCCTAGCCAGTCTCCAGACCTTAATCCCATAGAAAATCTGTGGAGGGAGCTGAAGGTTAGAGTTGCCA
The DNA here is from genome assembly GCF_020615455.1 of Coregonus clupeaformis. Lineage (NCBI taxonomy): Eukaryota > Metazoa > Chordata > Actinopteri > Salmoniformes > Salmonidae > Coregonus > Coregonus clupeaformis. The sequence goes on along the minus strand of NC_059211.1, from coordinate 22,254,753 downwards.
AACGTCAGCCTCGAAACCTTAATGACTTGGAGAAGATCTGCAAAGAGGAGTGGAACAAAATCCCTCCTGAGATGTGTGCAAACCTGGTGGCCAACTACAAGAAACGTCTGACCTCTGTGATTGCCAACAAGGGTTTTGCCACCAAGTACTAAGTCATGTTTTGCAGAGGGGTCAAATACTTATTTCCCTCATTAAAATGCAAATCAATTTATAACATTTTTGACATGCGTTTTTCTGGATGTTTTTGTTGTTATTCTGTCTCTCATTGTTCAAATAAACCTACCATTAAAATTATAGACTGATCATGTCTTTGTCAGTGGGCAAACGTACAAAATCAGCAGGGGATCAAATACATTTTTCCCTCACTGTAGATACTTTTGTACCTGTTTCCTCCAGCATCTTCACAAGGTCCTTTGCTGTTGTTCTGGGATTGATTTGCACCAAAGTACGTTCATCTCTAGGAGACAGAACGCGTCTCCTTCCTGAGCGGTATGACGGCTGCGTGGTCCCATGGTGTTTGTACTTGCGTACTATTGTTTGTACAGATAAACGTGGTACCTTCAGCCATTTGGAAATTGCTCCCAAGGATGAACCAGACTTGTGGAGGTCTACAATTTTTTTCTGAGGTCTTGGCTGATTTCTTTTGATTTTCCCATGATGTCAAGCAAAGAGGCACTGAGTTTGAAGGTAGGCCTTGAAATACATCCACAGGTACACCTCCAATTGACTTAAATGATGTAAATTAGCCTATCAGAAGCTTCTAAAGCCATTACATAATTTTCTGGAATCTTCCAAGCTGTTTATAGGCACAGTATGTAAACTTCTGACCCACTGGAATTGTGATACAGTGAATTATAAGCGAAATATTCCGTCTGTAAACAATTGTTGGAAAAAGTAGATGTCCTAACCGACTTGCCAAAACTATAGTTTGTTAACAAGTAATTTGTGGATTGGTTGAAAAACAAGTTTTAATAACTCCAACCTAAGTGTATGTAAACTTCCGACTTCAACTGTATGTGTCAGGTTGGGTGATATGACAGCAAAATAACAAAGAATATCCATGCAAACTGACCAATAAATCAAGAATTGTATTGTATTGCATTGTCTCTTTATGGCTCAGGATCACTGGGTGTGCTGTATCTGTTTGTGTACAGTGCATATCAGTTACTTGTTTGTTTTCCAGCATGGAATGTAAAAAGTGTTTGGAAGTAAGGAAACATGTAGCCTGGGTACAGGCTTTTTTTGTTTAAATAGTGAACTTGTCATTGTATTGCCAAACAATGCCATGCAGTGATTTAACTTTAGTATACTGGTAGTTAAATGCAGAAAATGCTTAATGGCTGAGGAAGCCCATGAGGGCTGAAGGTTAGTGGTTTGTGTTCCCTGAACAGTACAGTAAGGCTGTCTGAATAGCAAGGTTGTATCCTATCCATATCAAAGGTTTATGAAGTGGATTGGCATTGGGCACATCCATCATATGTACTATCTTCATCACTCCTATGCTCACCTCAACAAAACCACTCAAACCCACCTCAACAAAACCACTCAAACCCACCTCAACAAAACCACTCAAACCCACCTCAACAAAACCACTCAAACCCACCTCAACAAAACCACTCAAACCCACCTCAACAAAACCACTCAAACCCAACTCAACAACACTCTCTCAAACCCACCTCAACAACACTCTCTCAAACCCACCTCAACGACACTGTCTCAAACCCACCTTAACGACACTGTCTCAAACCCACCTCAACGACACTGTCTCAAACCCACCTCAACGACACACTCTCAAACCCACCTCAACAACACTCTCTCAAACCCACCTCAACAACACTGTCTCAAACCCACCTCAACAACACTCTCTCAAACCCACCTCAATAAAACCACTCAAACCCACCTCAACAAAACCACTCAAACCCACCTCAACGACACTCTCTCAAACCCACCTCAACAACACTCTCTCAAACCCACCTCAACAACACTCTCTCAAACCCACCTCAACAACACTCTCTCAAACCCAACTCAACAACACTCTCTCAAACCCACCTCAACAACACTCTCTCAAACCCACCTCAACGACACTGTCTCAAACCCACCTCAACGACACTGTCTCAAACCCACCTCAATGACACTGTCTCAAACCCACCTCAACGACACACTCTCAAACCCACCTCAACAACACTCTCTCAAACCCACCTCAATGACACTGTCTCAAACCCACCTCAACAACACCCTCTCAAACCCACCTCAACAAAACCACTCAAACCCACCTCAACAAAACCACTCAAACCCACCTCAACGACACTCTCTCAAACCCACCTCAACAACACTCTCTCAAACCCACCTCAACAACACTCTCTCAAACCCAACTCAACAACACTCTCTCAAACCCACCTCAACAACACTCTTTTAAACCCACCTCAACGACACTGTCTCAAACCCACCTCAACGACACTGTCTCAAACCCACCTCAATGACACTGTCTCAAACCCACCTCAACGACACACTCTCAAACCCACCTCAACAACACTCTCTCAAACCCACCTCAATGACACTGTCTCAAACCCACCTCAACAACACCCTCTCAAACCCACCTCAACAAAACCACTCAAACCCACCTCAACAAAACCACTCAAACCCACCTCAACGACACTCTCTCAAACCCACCTCAACAACACTCTCTCAAACCCACCTCAACAACACTCTCTCAAACCCACCTCAACAACACTCTCTCAAACCCAACTCAACAACACTCTCTCAAACCCACCTCAACAACACTCTCTCAAACCCACCTCAACAAAACCACTCAAACCCACCTCAACAAAACCACTCAAACCCACCTCAACGACACTGTCTCAAACCCACCTCAACGACACTGTCTCAAACCCACCTCAACGACACACTCTCAAACCCACCTCAACGACACACTCTCAAACCCTGAATGGACCTTTATATCTCCACCATCATCGGCTGTCACACACAGACATATCTCCCCTTTTGGGTCTATTGATACAGCTGTGATGTAATCAGGGTGGTTGTTATGGTGATTGCTCTAGATCTGTCTCCAATCCTCCTGTTGCTATTCTCTGTAGTGCCATGGTGAAGAAAATGGGGCTTATCTATACAGATACACAGTAGCTTCGACCAGATAACGTTTTCTTTTTCACAATCACATCTGACGCAACGTTTTCCTGGCATTGTGAGAACAGTACTGTGTATCTTGAGGTCAGGGTTTCACAACCTTTTTTTTTTTTTTTTTTTTTTTTTTTACCTGCACCCGCTTGTACCTCCCCAACCCACTTCTAGGTACTGTAGCCAGGGGTATGCTTTGCCTTATTCTAGGCAATAAAAGCAGTACTATCCTTTACAGGTATTGTATAGCCTGCTGTATATCTGTTGAATGAGATAGGCGATGCTCTGCTGCCAACATAGACAGAACTATATACGTACTTATGCTCTGATTATTGGAGCACCATTATAGGTTACTTCAGTATACTGTACCTCGACACTGTGACTAGGTTTTTATGAGTGCAGGGTTTCATGTAGAGGTCAGGGTTATAGAAACGTTTATCCTCAATACTGTTGCGTCTAGACGTGGATTTTGTAGTGTTAGGTAAAGCTGTTTTTCTTTTAATCTTGTATGGTGCAGAAGAAAAGGAGTCTATTGATGCATTAGTGATGTTTTATTTTTATTTTGTGAGTCTAGGAACAACACCCACCTCAACAACTATCTTCCGTCATGACATAGATAGATAGAGTATTAGAAACGTACAAAACAATGCTGTCAATCCTTTTGTTTTTTTAGGAACACACAGTCACAGTCTCAAACATAATTCTCACAGACAGACAGACAGAGGCAGACATACAGACAGACAGAGAGAGAGAGAGAGAGGGGCAGACAGACAGAGAGAGAGGCAGACAGACAGACGGACAGAGAGGTAGACAGACAGGCGGACAGACGGACAAACAGACAGGTGAAAATGGTTTAGAGGTAGCTAGATGTATAACAACCATATGTAACCAAATACCTGACATGCAGAAACCTGTCTCTGTGAGTTCCAAAGAACAATATCATAACTAGCTTTGTGATCTTGTTTATTCTTCTTGCCAGTGTCAGTAAAGAGTGGGTCATTGGTAGGTATTGAGAATAATCAGTTCTGTGTTTCAGCTCCATGGAGACAAGGGACTGGTTACGCAGCTGCTTTGAATAGGGGGTCCTCAGCGAAGAGCTCCTTCACAAACTTGTCCTCATCCTTGACCTCAGCAGGGCACTGAGTGGACACGGTGGTGGGGAAGGGTAAGATGGCGGGCTGTCTCATCCCAGGGATCTTTGGGTCTTGGACCACGGGCAGAGTGGCGCCCTGCTTACCCACAGGCTGGTCGGGGAAGGAGGGCAGGGTCATGGGCAGGCCCAAGGCGGGGAGGACGGTCACAGTACCCTGGGGCTGGTGGCGGGACTCGGTCTGGTGTGGGTGCTCGTGGTGATGGTGGTGGTGTTCGTGCTCGTGCAGGTGAGCGTGCTTGTGGTCGTGGTCCAGGGCTAGCTCATGGTCATGTTCATGAGTGTGGCCCTCACCGTTGTGCTTGTAGATGTGGTGTTGGTGCGGTCCGGTGTCAGTGCTGTGGTTATGGGCCTTGGCGTGGTGGGCGTGAACGTGGTCTTGAGAGTGGGCTTGGTCATGAGAGTGGGCGTGACCGAGGTCATGAGAGTGGGCGTGAGCGTGGTCGTGACCGCCAGCAGCTCCCTTGTCGTGACCGCCAGCAGCTCCCTTTTCGTGAGAGTGGGCGCCATCTTTATGACCATGGACGCGGGCGCCGTCGTGTTTGTGGTCCTTGGTGTGGTCGTGAGTGCCAGAGGCATTGTGGGTGTGGTCTCTGCCGTGTTCTCCAGCCTGGTGGGTGTGGCTGTGGTCGGTCTCTCCTCCCAACAGGTGAGCTGCCTTCTCATTCATTGAGTTCTGCAGGATACAACGACCGACCAGGGGATCAGTCACAGCGTCATCATTCAATCAATACACACGATCACTAAAACATCATTAGTCATTTAAGGATGTAAACCCAGATGAAGATCTGATAACTGAAATGGAGATCTGATAACTGAAATGGAGATCTGATAACTGAAATGGAGATCTGATAACTGAAATGAAGATCTGATAACTGAAATGAAGATCTGATAACTGAAATGAAGATCTGATAACTGAAATGGAGATCTGATAACTGAAATGAAGATCTGATAACTGAAATGAAGATCTGATAACTGAAATGAAGATCTGATAACTGAAATGGTGGTTTGATCCATTAAACACACTGTGGAGCATACAAGAATTCCAGCTGCTGGAGTTTTCCTCTATGCATCTGAAACTAAGTTTCAACCCTTGTTTCAAATGGAGAGTGCCTGACCTCATTCTCAAAGACCTCACAGTTGACCTGGACAAACTCCTCGCCGCCCATGCCATGAGAGTGGGAGCCCTTGCAGTGTCCTTTGTGCTGTGGAAAAGAGAGAGGGAGAAATCATAACACTGGTTCTTACATAGTTATTACACTGTTAAACACTATTCGGGCTGTAATTCAGGTTTAATAACGCTGTTACTACACAGTTTATGCTGTTTGACTAAAATATCAATGGTACTGTCATTCACTTACTGCAAACTCGCAGTCCATCAGAGGACACTTGGAGGCTGCTGAAGGGTTGGTGGTGTTGGCACAGGTAGTCTCCTGGATGGTGAACTCTGCAAAGTAGAAGGTGGCCATGCCCATCTGGAATACCAGAGCAACAGAGATCAGAACCAATGAGAACAAGATATAATTACACCACAATATGAAACCAGTTCATTTGCTGCTGTGAGGAGATTCATCGTTTTGTTGAAATTTTTGTTGTGTTGTGGTGTTGGTTTGTATTATGCTACATTGGGATGTGTTGTAGTGTAGTGTTGTGTTGTGTTGTGTTCCTCATTGGGGTGTGTTGTTGTGTTGTGTTCCTCATTGGGGTGTGTTGTAGTGTTGGGTAGTGTAGTGTTGTGTTCTGACCGATGACTGTGCACGGGTGATGTTGAGGATGGCGAAGTGATTGGCCAAGCCGCTGTCCTTGTTGAACTTCTCCATGGACAGGGTGGCTGTCTTCAGGACCTCCTGGTTGTCCATGGACACGGCAAAGGGACAGTCTGGACACCGCTTAGCCACTGTCGCCGCAGCCGCTGGGAAAATACATCAAATAGGGACACTGTTTAGAACGCCGCTTTCATTGGTCAGAAATGTACTGTGTAATGTGGTTATTAGCAGAGGCTTTTATACACAGTAATTTATATTTAACATATATTCAGTATATGTGGTCCATATATGGGAATCAAACCCCAAAACTCAGGTGTATCAAGCACCGTGCTCCCACAGAGTCATTGGAACCACATGACAAACAAAAAAGCTTCTGCGGACCGTACATCACCCAACTACTACACGGTGGATGGATGCAAAGTGCTGTTTGGTGGGAAACGCTGTTATTGTTGCTTTGGAGAGGACAAAGCACTGGAATTTACCTGGTCTGACCACACAGTTGTAGTTGTACAGACGAACCACTCTGTGGACTCGGTTCATGTAGATAACAGCCTTGCATTGACCGTAGACCTGTGAGTAAACACATACAAGACAAAAACAGATTAAACATGGACAGATTTCGATCCAGGGCCCGGGTAAAGTCAATATTGAGACATACAGTAATGTTCCAGTTATGTGTGTCTGTGCGTATGTGTGTTTGGTGTGTGTGTGTGTGTGTGTGTGTGTGTGTGTGTGTGTGTGTTGGGTTCTTACCGGTGTGTTTTCAGCCTTGGGGACCTCACAGTCCTTTGCGTTTTTCCTGCTGAGCACGTGGCAGTTGGTCTCAAGCACATCCATAGTCAGGTAGAACACAACCCCTGTTTCACCCTGAAACAGCAATGGAAATACAGACGCAATCAGCACAGCGGAGTCAACACCCCTGGGGCTGGTACTGAAAAACAACACTTATTCCCCTGGGGCTAATACTGAAAAACAACACTCATTCCCCTGGGGCTGGTACTGAAAAACAACACTCATTCCCCTGCGGCTGGTACTGAAAAACAACACTTATTCCTCTGGGGCTGGTACTGAAAAACAACACTTATTCCCCTGGGGCTGATACTGAAAAACAACACTCATACCCCTGGGGCTAATACTGAAAAACAACACTTATTCCCCTGGGGCTAATACTGAAAAAAAACACTCATCCCCCTGGGGCTAATACTGAAAAACAACACTCATTCCCCTGCGGCTGGTACTGAAAAACAACACTTATTCCTCTGGGGCTGGTACTGAAAAACAACACTTATTCTCCTGGGGCTAATACTGAAAAACAACACTTATTCTCCTGGGGCTGATACTGAAAAACAAAGACAAGGGGATCGAAATAATACTTTTTATCTTCAATCGTCTTTTAAGTCACCATTACATTTTTACATTTTAGTAGACGCTCTTATCCAGAGCGACTTACTGTTAGTGAGTGCATACATTTTTCATACTGGCCCCCCTTGGGAATCGAACTCACAACCCTGGCGTTGCAAGCGCCATGCTCTACCAACTGAGCTACACGGGACCATCTATAACTTCAAATTCTAGTCAAATGCCCTGCTCCTGCTCTTAGAAAGGCCTTGCTGACAATGTATGGGCCTGTCTCATCTGTCTTAGTGGCAGGCAATATCACTTTTTCACTACCTATAAAACAGATGAAATTGTATGATACTTCTTAGACCCCAATTTCTGTTATCTTTTGCCACTGCATGAAAACCATTTAAACAATGCGTGAAAAACGTAAAAACTGACCACCTATTGAAGCAAATTGCATAAACAAACAGAGCATGCTACAGGACTCTTCTTTAAGGCAGTAGCTGAATAATTTCTCCCCTTTAACTTAACGCAGTACCACACAGGTAGAGTTACAGTGAGAAAATAGGAGCAACATAACTCACATGCTCCATCTGGTTGACGTTGCTGAGGCGGTGCAGACCGAACACGTAGCCCTTTGTGCGGTCCTTGTTGATCTTGTCGAGGGCCTGTCCTGCTGCTCCCAGGGCCACGGCGTCCTGGCACGACCCGGGCTTCATGCCGGGCTCCAGGGGGGCGGCATGAGCATACACCGCACACGCCAGCAACAACAAGGCACACTGCTTCATCATAGTGGAGGTCCGATGGGCCGTTGGCTGTGGATGAGGTGAGGAGACGTGATCCAGTAGGGCTGGTATATATACAGCTCCACGTACTCCCCCCCCCTCCCCCCCCACACACACACACACCCCCTCCCTCTTCACAATACTGTTCTGGGTCCGACTCCCGCCCAGGTAAACATGACCCCTAACCCCCCACGATGCCCCTCTGTAATCCTATCAGTCCATAGGACCCCTATCAGCCCCACTGTAATCTACCCAGAAACTCCAAGCCCTGTCAGAAGCTATAGGTAACAGTGACCAGGAATGTCTTATCATGCTCTTTTAAGTGTTACGTATCAAAAAATGTGAACAGATTTTTTGGTTTCACCAGTAGGAGTGTTCTCGGAATTGTCCCTTTTCAGGGTGTTACTCAGTGTTGGGGAAGCTACTCTGAAAATAAAGTTTACCAAGCTACCAATTACAGTACTTCACACTTGGAAGAAGTTAAGCTACACTAAAGCTACCCTTTAGTTAAGTAAATTATACTTTTCTTAAAGTTACTTTGAAAAAGTAGTTCACTACATCCTTTCCCTTTCCCAAACTACTTAGTGAAAAATGATCCCCGCCAGAAAGCTATGATCTTTGGCTTTCACTTGGAATAGTTTATTTATGTCTGAGAAAAAAACATTTTCCAACCCATGTGATCTACTACATAACAAAAGTATAATAAACCATATACAAATATGAAGATGTCATAGTGAATTCATGACATGTGAATGAATGAGCTTGTCCATACTTTATAACATGTCTGTATGTAGTTACAATCAGCTTTAGGAACATCTACCGAAAATATTTCACCTTCTATCTTACTTTACCCAGAATATCATGACATTATTGATAGCAAAATTAGTCTGGCCCAGCTCTGGCCCACACATTGTAAAAAATGCTTAATTCTAAAAGCTTTTTTTTTTTTTTTACATTTTAGTCATTTTTAGCAGATGCTCTTATCCAGAGCGACTTACAGTTAGTGAGTGCATACATTTTCATACTGTTATGGTCCAGATCTGGGCCATATAGTGAAAAAATGTTGTACAATTAAAAGGTGTGGCCCAGGTCTGGCCCACATACTGCACAAAGGTACGTCTGAGTTCCTGCCTAGGTCCCCGGTCCTGAGGTGGGCCGGATGCAGGCTGCCACACAGACCTTATGTGGGGCTACATTAAAACAGCTAAACCAGCATTAAACCAGCTATAGTCCCCAAATTACATTCAGATACTCTACTATTAAATGCTGTATTTAAACAAAAGAGAAGATAAACTAAAGGGTCTATTGTGGCCCTTCCATTTCAGTGTTGCGCCACGTACCCCTCGCCATACTTGGCTCTGAAGTATGAACACAACTCAAACACTCTGCGGATCTCACGCGGCTGGCAGAATTCTGGCGCATATTCACCCCAAAGAATTGAGCGGATCACTTTTGTCAAGAAGTTGACCAACGTTGGTCACCGCCTTTCAAAGTGTGTTGCATTATGGGTATGTACTTGCGACTACATGTTGACTGCATGACCTTTACAAAAAACCACGTGATTAAAGGTCATGAAATTTCGACTGTGGTCGACTGGAAATTTCTGCAGTTGCTCCTCACCAACTGCAACTTGAAGTCGGAACCAAAGCATTGTGGGAGACAACCTTCTTCTGTTTTCTTTGGAAGCAAAAAGGCACCACATGCTCATAAATGGTTGATGTCGCCACCTATCATTGGTTATTAACAATGCATGTTCACTGTTTTGGGTGGATGAGTATTTAGAGCACAAATCCTTCCAATCTAATTACATAGACCTACATGTGACCCAAATCTCTAACATAAATAAATGAAATATCCTACTTGCGACAAAACAGCTAATGTATTTATCTAGATGTTACTGTAATGTTGTGTCCCATGGTATAGCCTATAATTTCTCTTGTCTGTAATATTGTTGTCACCAAACAAATTCTAATGTGTTGATTGTTTATTAAGTGTGAATCAAATGTAACATCTTGTAGGCTACACATGAGTTACTGTAGGGGATTTATAGACTGGCAATTTTAGAGGCTTTATCTGTGTACGGGAAACCGGCCCTTAATTAAGGAAGTATCCCAGACACCATTTATGGGGTCAATAGCAAGTGCATTTGACTGCTTGGTATATTGCTTGGCATATCGTTACCCAGTAACTTCATTTAATCACATCTGTTACAATTATATGCTGCAAAAACACCTGTAGTATACGTTCTCATTCGAGTAGTCTATGCACTCACTACCTGGTTATATTTTGAGAAAATACAAAACAAGTCTTGTGAATGTTAGAAAGAGCTTGGGCTGGTATCTAATTTCCTCATCATCAGGATATTCATTCCTTGGACCATGTTGATCATGTTCAGCTTCGTGTAGGAGAAGTGTCCCGTGTAGCTCAGTTGGTAGAGCATGGCGCTTGCAACGCCAGGGTTGTGGGTGCGATTCCCACGGGGGGTCAGTATGAAGAAGAAAAAAATTATGCACTCACGAACTGAAAGTCGCTCTGTATAAGAGCGTCTGCTAAATGACTAAAAATGTACGTGGAAGTTTGATCACATCCACTTCATCAGCAATAACAACAGTGTCTGCCATTGTTTCGTTTCCTAGAAACAGCAGAAGTTGTCCTGCTTGCTGTCGGCGCACATGTACACTCATCGACTTCTGTCTACGATCGGCTACTTTCGGCTTACAACTCAACCATAGTCATTTCTTGTGTCAAGAGAAAGTCTACCAGCAGGGGACACACTCTTGGTGGTCTGTGTTATACGTCACGCGGGTGTGGGTTTCAAAGTGCAAGGACTATCTGATGCACGTTCAACCGAGAACTCTCTGCCTGGGACCTCATTCATATCTCCTTAACCAACATCACTATGGTGGGTTTAAACTTTCATATTAGTACATCATTTTGCTTTATTAACTAACAATAGCTGGCTATCAAGTGGCTGGACCAGTTTTCCCAAAAGTGAACGATGTGCTATGTCAAGTTTTGCTTGCTAGCCAACCAACAACGTCAATGAATGCTGCTATCAAGCCAATCTACCACACTTAGGCTACTGAAGGAAGTATATTAAACTGATCATGAATAGATTTAATCTAATTTCACTGAGATTGGTTCAGTCTACATGCAACAATACCTGTATACTGTCAATCACTGAAATTAATTATTTGCTTTTAGATTAACAAAATCAGATTAACTGAGCCCTTTGCAGTGACTGTGATGTGATCATGTGAACTGCTGATTATATTATACATGTTTCACATTTAGCTAGCATATTTCATTTTACTGGTGTTCTAAGCAATCTAAAAGTTGATGAAATGCTCTCTCTTTCTCTCCCAACGTGCAAACTTTTTTCTTCTTCTAGAACATTAATTTGGTATCAGCGTTGCTGGCTTCATTAAAAACTGTTGATCTAGTAGTCATTGGCCTTATTTATTTGTTCGAGGACTTATCCATGAGGCCAACTTTACCATATTATCCTGGAGGCATATTTACACACCCAGTCTCATTGTACAGTCCCTTACTTTGCTGAATGATAGCTCTCAACTCAACCTGGTCTCAGGGAATTTGGATTATTCTGTATGTAAATCCGATACCCTCCATTTAGTATGATATGTTTCGTATGGTATGTATTAATTTGTGGATCTCCATCACCCATTTCATATGATATGTCACGAATTACAATTCGTATTATATGTTACGAATTTGCAAAACTTACAATATGTTACTAATTTGCTAAATGTATGATATTTTACCAATTCTAGCTAGGTGGCTAACAATAGCTAGCTCTCTAACGTTAGCTAGGCTAGGGGTTAGGGTGAAAGTTAGGGTTAGGTTTAGGAGTTAGGTTAAAGGGTTAAGGTTAGGGGAAGGGTTAGCTAAAAGGGTTAAGGTTAGGGGAAGGGTTAGCTAACATGCTAAGTAGTTGCAAAGTAGCTAAAAAGTAGTGAGTGGTTGAAAAGTTGCTAATTAGCTAAAATGCTAAAGTTGTCCGTGATGAGATTCGACCTCGCAACCGGTTGCTAGACGTTTGCGTTATAAGCTCACCCATCTACCCTCCTTTTGTTTTTGCCTTAAGTAACCATCATTCTTATGTAACCATACCAAACGTAACATATCATACTAAATGGAGCATCTCGGATTTACGTAAAGAATAATATGAAATGCTCTGAGACCAGGTTGCTCAACTTTAAACAATGCGAAATTCGAATACAAAATAATTTGTTTAGCTTCTTTCTATTCTGTGGCTGCATGAAATAACAAACAACGTGAATTCAGCGATGACATTTGTTCACTTCATCTTTGTGGCTCCCTGATGAAACTGTAATCCATTACAAGACAAAAAACTACAGGAAAGACGGTCATTTAAGGTGAGAGGCTCAGCAATGTTAGGATTTTAAAGTCCTGTAGTGTCATAGAGATACTGTAGATAGAGGACTCATCTTTGTATCTGTGCCATTATAGCATCTGTGACAGCATGGGCAGCGCCATTGAGGCTATCTCCATTTAGAAATAGTCCATTTTCTTCTTCACGATTGGCTGATCCCTCCTGATGACCCGGTTGGACATGACTCCAACAGGGTCACCAGGAGGGATCAGACAACGAAGTTGGGAGTCCCACCCAGTTGAGTACATTAAAATGGTGGAAGCCCTCAATGGCGCTGCCCATGCGAACACCGCCCTTTTTGTCCACTAGAGGCCTCTATCATCCTCTATGTGTAGGGCACGCCTGGTATTAGCCAACCTGTAACCACGATCCGGACTTGAGCGAGTGCTCGGCTCGTTCTCGACACTGTGTGAGAAATTCTTTGCAGTTTTACAGCTAATTTCCTGCAACTGTACCCATTTTGCCATGGGGTGGAGACATTTTTATTTTAGTTTTAAAGCTAATTTCCTGCAATTCTACACATTTTGCCATGATTTATGCCATGTTAATTATATCTGAGTGAGATTGTGTATTCTACTATTCTAACTCTCAGCAGTTAGTCATCGTCGTCGCCCCCCACCCAAAAATGCCGCTAGGGGGTTGGGGACCGCTTATGTCGCTTATGCCTGGGGAGCCCGCCCCTGCGACTGTAGACGAAAGTCGGGGACAGTCGTAAGTTGGACACTGTAGTGGTTTTCCAACAGCAAGGCTCAGATCAACATGGCAGTGTCAACATAGCTGCTATTGTTTCTAAAAGTTTTTCTGTATAATTGGCTAAATACACTTTTCTATTCCCCCATATCACACACTCACAAACTGAAAACAGAATATGTGTACTATTTATTGGTTAGAGAGAGGTCTCAAATATCACTTTCATTTGTATCCCCTGTCGGTTTAGAATCACAGCAAAGTTGGTTCCTGTTTCAGTCACGTCTTTGGCCACGTTCGTGCGGTTCAAACAAAAAACACCCTGATGATTGGTTGACAAATAGTACCTCCCACAATGCAGGTGTTGGCTGCATGGTGCAGTTGATGAGAATCAACTGCAGCGATTTGAAGGTGACTTCATAAAAAACTGCAAGACCTTTTGATCACATGATTTTTGTAAAGTTAATGCAGTCGACATGTAGTTGCGCAAGTCTGTCAATTTTTTTCACCATTAATGCAACACACTTTGAAAGGTGGTACCATCGACAAAAGTGATCCGCACAAATGCGTCCTGTATCCTCTACCAGCAGGGGGACACACTGGCTGTGTTCGAGCAGTGGTGTAAAGTACTTTTAAGTAGTGTTTTGGGTATCTGTACTTCACTATTTATTTATTTGACTACTTTTACTTTTACTTCACTACATTCCTAAAGAAAATAATGTTATTTTTACTCCAAACATTTTTCCTGACACCCAAAAGTACTCGTTACATTTTGAATGCTTAGCAGGACAGAAAAATTGTCAAATTCACACACTTATCAAGAGAACATCCCTGGTCATCCCTACTGCCTCTGATCTGGCGAACTCACTAAACACACATGTTTAGTTTGTAAATTATGTCTGAGTGATGGAGTGTGCCCCTGGCTATCTGTAAATTAAAAAAACAAGAAAATGTTTGGTTTGCTTAATATAAGGAATTTGAAATGATTTATACTTTTACTTTTACTTTTGATACTTAAGTATATTTGAGCAATTACATTTACTTTTGATACTTAAGTATATTTCAGTGACTTTCACTTTTACTTGAGTCATTTTCTATTAAGGCATCTTTACTTTTACTCAAGTATGACAATTGGGTACTTTTCCCAACACTGTGTTTGAAAGGGTCAAAACCGCAATGTCTCATGGGTAAATTGTGACTGACTGACTGATCTACAAATAATGAGTCGTTACTTATGATGCAAGGTGATTTGTAGATCAGTCAGTCGGCAGTCATTTTAATGCTCTCGAACACGGCCAGTCTTTTCACGGCACTTCGATACAAAGTGATTTTCGTAGCAGGTTAGAAGAGCTAACCCTAACCCTTATCCTAACCTTAACCTCAGTCCTAACCTGCTACGTTAATTATCCTAACCTGCAACGAAAAAGTCACTTTGGTATCGAAATGCCATGAAGAGTGTTTCCCCTACCAGCAGGAAAAGCGGTGACAAAATGGATTGCAATGACGCAGCCGACCACTGGATGAAGCCAGAGACACGTTTATTCAACAGAGAAGCCTCAGATTGTACTAGAACTGTCTAGTTTGTTGTGGTCTTACTTATAAAATGGTGGGAAATTAATAAAATAAGTAATGTAAACATATTTCCAGTAATTTCCAGTAATTTCCAGTAAATCTAGTGCCTGAAATCAGGCACTATAAACTTGTTTAAACACCAAAACTATGTTTCAAGTGAGAATTAGGCAGGTCTGAAGACGAAATGAAAGGAAATTATTGTCTATTTCACCCATATTTTATTTTAGCAAAGAAAGTAGTGTATAGTTCCAGTAGTTAGCGACACAGCTGCATGGCAACAACAGTTATTAACTACTGAAAACAGTTATTAACTACTGAAAACAGTTATTAACTACTGAAAGCAGTTATTAACTACTGAAAACAGTTATTAACTACTGAAAACAGTTATTAACTACTGAAAGCAGTTATTAACTACTGAAAGCACTACCAAAATATTAATTTAGTTCAACTATCACCAAGCTACTGCAAAATGTAGTTCAATTACTAGTTGAACTACATGTAGTTCACGACTCCCAAACACAGGTATTTCTTTCATTTGTTTTATAAATAAGGGTTGTCAGAGGTTATTTTGCTTGTCTGGATTTGTCAAGACCCACCTATGCTGAAAGTGAATCCACCCATCGAAAACAAGAGGATTAACTGATATGTAACTATCTGGAGAATTGCTTAATATGCATACGTTTGATTGATTATAGAGATATGGGAGTGGCTTAACTCCTCCATGTCATGTTAGCATAGTGCTTACCCCGAACAAGACCATATGCCATGTGTCATTGTACTGAGCCGTTACATCGGCCCGCAGTGGTTAAGATAAATATGACCTTAATGGACTTGGTTTAACAGCTTGTGTCTGTGTGTGTGTGTGTGTGTGTGTGTGCCTGTCCTTTACGTCTCCTCTAGTTAGTCATTAATATCTCAGTACGTTAGTATCATCAAGTACAGTACATTAGTATCATCAAGTCATTTATTAGTTAAAAAAAGATGTAATCCAAGAATGGCAGAGAACCAAGCTGGTTTTAACAGGGAGAATCCATAGGTGAAATACCATGCCTGCAGTAGAAGCCAATATGGAAGCCATAAACGAGAGAATAATTTGGTACACAACATACTTATTATTTTTATTACTGGCATTATTTCAACCCTGATGCAAAACTACTTCTGAATATGTGTATGTCATTATCTCCTAACATGATTTCAACCATCCACCATTTAGAAATGTGATCGTAATGCTGAAATCATGCCTTGTCATGTGGTGGAGGACCCTCGCCCAGAACTTGTGGAGGGTGGGGGGGTCGAGAGTGCCCTAGGGGTGGCCCATGGCCATGGGGGCGAGGGTGTGGGTGGGAGTGATGAGGGGGTGGGAAGGGGCAAAGAGGGTGGATAGAGGGGGGGATTTTCACAAAGCCGTGACAGTGGGGGAAGGGGAACTCTCCATGGGGACCAGGGGGTGGGTTATGGGGACCAGGGGGTGGGTTATGGGGATCACGGGGTGGGCCACCTGGGCGTCCTGGGAAGCCTGGTAGAGGGCTTGGATTGCCTGTTGGCAGCCTGTGTAGCAAGGGAGGGAGGTGATGTTTCATGCCAGGATGGTTGGGGTGTCCGGGCTTGTGTGGTGGGGGTCCACACTCCCTTCCAGGGGTACGGGGAGAACTGGCGTTCTGCCATGGAAACAACAAAAGGAACATGAGTCGACCATGTTTGAAATGACAGACATTAGAGAAGGGCTGGCAACATATTTTGTAATTTTATATTTTCGGAATGTATTTATGTGAGAGTTAAAAGTGGCTTACCAGAGCTTCATAGATCTCACAGTCGACATCCACATTGCCATTCCCTAGCAGTGTGGATTTACAGAGCCCATGGCGCTAGAGAGAGAGAGAGAGAGAGAGAGAGAGAGAGAGAGAAATATATATATTTACATTTTAGTCATTTAGCAGACGCTCTTATCCAGAGCGACTTACAGTTAGTGAATGCATTATTTTATTTTATTTTTTCCTACCCCCTGTGGGAATCGAACCCACAAAGAGAGAGAGAGAGAGAGAGAGGGGCTAGTTGCCTTACAGCTTTATCGGGGCACATTGGCTTGCAGGCCTGTGTGTCTATCCTGCTCTTGGCATTACACTCAGTCTCCATGATGGCAAATTCAGCGTAGTAGTTCATTCCAGTCATCATCATGTACTAGGAAAGGGAGAGAGACATGACTTACAGATGTAGGATCTTAATTTGATCCTGGTTCAAATTAAGATCCTACATCTGTACAGGTCTAGACAGACAGGGGAGACCTGCTTAATTTCCCAAACAAACACTCCAAATAGCATATTACACTGGTGGCAGTGGTAGGATTCCTAGAACACTCTAAGCAGTGTGTTACATTATTTTAGACTTATCCCTGCAATAGTGACCGGTTTTGACTAGATAGGGCCCAAACGTGTTTTGGATTGTGTACCCAGAGGAGTACAGGGAGGTATTCCTACTACGTCACCATACCCCAGATGTTATCCTCCCCACTTCCATCAGTTTGAAGTAGGAGGTGTAGTTGTGGTCCATGTTGAACTGCCTGAGGCCTGCCTTCACACTCTCTAGGCCCTCGGGGCTATGCAGGGGCAGCAGAGTGGGGCAGTCCGGACACATTCTGACCATCTCCTCAGCGGAAACTTCATGAAATCAAATTAAACTTGATTAAAAATGCACTCAACCATTTTTGGAGGTAGATTTACTCACTACTGTGCTGTGTATAAAAAAGGACACATGTACTGTGTTTTTGGTGGCGTGCGCTGTAGTAGGCTAAGGTAACATTAGATACCTGGTTCAATGTTGCAGGAGTGTTTAGAGACCTCTGCAATGCCTTCTGTGATGCTCAGGGTCACATTGCAGTGGGCATTCACTTGCTGCATGAGGGAGACATGGCATACATTTAAAGGTTTTGTCATTTAGCAGACGCTCTTATCCAGAGCGACTTACAGGAGCAACATTTCTGCTTAGTCATCTGTTTGTACAGGTGCCTCTCTCAACAGGACTGGCATGTATCACTATGACTATTGAACCTCTGGTTGGGCATTGTTGTGTAATGGCTTACCGTTTCATGATGTGGGCGGATGTCACACTCTTTAAAAGATTTTGGGTTGACGACGTGACAGATGGTTTCCTGGAGGTCCAGTTCCAGGTGCAATTTACAGTCAGATTCACCCTGCATTAGAGAGAGGAGAGAGGAGAGAGGAGAGAGGAGAGAAGAGAGAAGAGAGAAGAGAGAAGAGAGAAGAGAGAAGAGAGAAGAGAGAGGAGAGAGGAGAGAGGAGAGAGGAGAGAAGAGAGAAGAGAGAAGAGAGAAGAGAGAAGAGAGAAGAGAGAAGAGAGAAGAGAGAGGAGAGAGGAGAGAGGAGAGAAGAGAGAAGAGAGAAGAGAGAAGAGAGAAGAGAGAGGAGAGAGGAGAGAGGAGAGAGGCCAAGGAGAGAGGAGAGAGGAGAGAGGCAGAGGAGAGAGGAGAGAGGCGAAGGAGAGAGGAGAGAGGAGACAGGAGAGAAGGAGAGAGGAGAGAGGAGAGAAGGAGAGAAAGGAGAGAGGAGATGAGAGAGGAGAGGAGAGAAGGAGAGAGGAGAGGAGAGAAGGAGAGAAGGAGAGGAGAGAAGGAGAGAAGGAGAGAGGAGAGAGGAGAGAGGAGAGAAGGAGAGAAGGAGAGAAGGAGAGAAGAGAAGGAGAGAAGGAGAGAGGAGAGAGGAGAGAAGGAGAGAGGAGAGAGGAGAGAAGGAGAGAAGGAGAGAAGGAGAGAAGGAGAGAGGAGAGAGGAGAGAAGGAGAGGAGAGAAGGAGAGAAGGAGAGAGGAGAGAGGAGAGAAGGAGAGGAGAGAAGGAGAGAGGAGAGAAGGAGAGAAGGAGAGAAGGAGAGAGGAGAGAAGGAGAGAGGAGAGAAGAGAAGGAGAGAAGGAGAGAAGGAGAGAGGAGAGAAGGAGAGAAGAGAAGGAGAGAAGGAGAGAAGGAGAGAAGGAGAGAGGAGAGAAGGAGAGAAGGAGAGGGGAGAGAAGAGAAGGAGAGAAGGAGAGAAGGAGAGAGGAGAGAGGAGAGAAGGAGAGAAGGAGAGAAGGAGAGGAGAGAAGGAGAGAGGAGAGAAGGAGAGAAGGAGAGAAGGAGAGAATGAGAGAAGGAGAGAGGAGAGAGGAGAGAAGGAGAGGAGAGAAGGAGAGAGGAGAGAAGGAGAGAGGAGAGAAGGAGAGAAGGAGAGAAGAGAAGGAGAGAAGGAGAGAAGGAGAGAGGAGAGAAGGAGAGAAGAGAAGGAGAGAAGGAGAGAAGGAGAGAGGAGAGAGGAGAGAAGGAGAGAAGGAGATAAGGAGAGGAGAGAAGGAGAGAGGAGAGAAGGAGAGAGGAGAGAAGGAGAGAGGAGAGAGGAGAGAAGGAGAGAGGAGAGAGGAGAGAAGGAGAGAAGGAGAGAGGAGAGAGGAGAGAGGAGAGAAGAGAAGGAGAGAAGGAGAGAAGGAGAGAAGGAGAGAGGAGAGAGGAGAGAAGGAGAGAAGGAGAGAGGAGAGAAGGAGAGAAGGAGAGAAGGAGAGGAGAGAAGGAGAGAGGAGAGAAGGAGAGAGGAGAGAAGGAGAGAGGAGAGAGGAGAGAAGGAGAGAGAAGGGAGGAGAGAAGGAGAGAAGGAGAGAAGGAGAGAAGGAGAGAGGAGAGAGGAGAGAAGGAGAGAAGGAGAGGAGAGAAGGAGAGAGGAGAGAAGGAGAGAGGAGAGAGGAGAGAAGGAGAGAGGAGAGAGAAGAGAGGAGAGAAGGAGAGAGGAGAGAAGGAGAGAGGAGAGAGGAGAGAAGGAGAGAGGAGAGAAGGAGAGAGGAGAGAGGAGAGAGAAGAGAGGAGAGAAGGAGAGAGGAGAGAGGAGAGAAGGAGAGAGGAGAGAGAAGAGAGGAGAGAAGGAGAGAGGAGAGAGGAGAGAGGAGAGAAGGAGAGAAGGAGAGAGGAGAGAAGGAGAGAGGAGAGAGAAGAGAGGAGAGAAGGAGAGAGGAGAGAAGGAGAGAGGAGAGAAGGAGAGAGGAGAGAAGGAGAGAGGAGAGAGAAGAGAGGAGAGAGAAGAGAGGAGAGAAGGAGAGAAGGAGAGAAGGGGAGAGGAGAGGAGAGAAGGAGAGGAGAGAGGAGAGAGGAGAGAAGGAGAGAGGAGAGGAGAGAGGAGAGAGGAGAGAGGAGAGAAGGAGAGGAGAGAGCGAGTTACACAGTGAAAATACTTTGACTATAATGTTTCCTCCCTTACTCTTGTTACCATGGATCCAGGAAGGAGAGAAAACACTGAAATAAGAATTAGAGAAGAAAGTAGAGAGAGAAGGGTCTTTTCATCTTACATTAAATTAGTGACAAAAAGAGCTCATTCATCATCTCTTCACACACTTTCATCAAGATCAACAAGTCCAGAGAGAAGACAGATAAGAAAGACCTCCAGTAGTTCTCTACCTTTCTCTCATTCCAAAATGGCCCCATACCAATGACGGCGTCCCAGTGGTATGAAGTGTGTCTGATACACAGTGCAGAAAAAGGATGGCAACAAGTAATTAAACCCCTGAGAGGACTGAGATGCAGCCCAGTCTAAAGTGTCCACAATCCCAACAAACACCCCCCCATCAATCCCTGACCCCTACACCCCTTTACAGCCCCCCCTATCAATCCCTGACCCCTACACCCCTTTACAGCCCCCCCTATCAATCCCTGACCCCTACACCCCTTTACAGCCCCCCCTATCAATCCCTGACCCCTACACCCCTTTACAGCCCCCCCTATCAATCCCTGACCCCTACACCCCTTTACAGCCCCCCCTATCAATCCCTGACCCCTACACCCCTTTACAGCCCCCCCTATCAATCCCTGACCCCTACACCCCTTTACAGCCCCCTGTCAATCCCTGACCCCTACACCCCCTTTGCAGCCCCCTATCAATCCCTGACCCCTACACCCCTTTACAGCCCCCCTATCAATCCCTGACCCCTACACCCCTTTACAGCCCCCTATCAATCCCTGACCCCTACACCCCTTTACAGCCCCCCTATCAATCCCTGACCCCTACACCCCTTTACAGCCCCCTCCCATCAATCCCTGACCCCTACACCCCTTTACAGCCCCCTCCCATCAATCCCTGACCCCTACACCCCTTTACAGCCCCCCTATCAATCCCTGACCCCTACACCCCTTTACAGCCCCCCTATCAATCCCTGACCCCTACACCCCTTTACAGCCCACTCCTATCAATCCCTGACCCCTACACCCCTTTACAGCCCCTCTATCAATCCCTGACCCCTACACCCCTTTACAGCCCCCTATCAATCCCTGACCCCTACACCCCTTTACAGCCCCCCTATCAATCCCTGACCCCTACACCCCTTTACAGCCCCCCCATCAATCCCTGACCCCCACACCCCCTTTACAGCCCCCTATCAATCCCTGACCCCTACACCCCTTTGCCGCCCCCCCTATCAATCCCTGACCCCTACACCCCTTTACAGCCCCCCTATCAATCCCTGACCCCTACACCCCTTTACAGCCCCCCCTATCAATCCCTGACCCCTACACCCCTTTACAGCCCCCCTATCAATCCCTGACCCCTACACCCCTTACAGCCCCCTATCAATCCCTGACCCCTACACCCCCTTACAGCCCCCCTATCAATCCCTGACCCCTACACCCCCTTTACAGCCCCCCTATCAATCCCTGACCCCTACACCCCTTTACAACCCCACCCATCAATCCCTGACCCCTACACCCCTTTACAGCCCCCCCTATCAATCCCTGACCCCTACACCCCTTTACAGCCCCCCCTATCAATCCCTGACCCCTACACCCCTTTACAGCCCCCCCCTATCAATCCCTGACCCCTACACCCCTTTACAGCCCCCTCCCATCAATCCCTGACCCCTGACCCCTTTGCAGCCCCCTCCCCTCCTGCACCTACCTTCTCCGCTGTGCTGGAGGTTATGTTACTGAGCTGGAACTTGTATCCATGGAAATGTTTGTTGTTGATGCTGAGCATGGCCAAACTCGCCCCTGGCTCTTTTTCGTTCTCATCGCAGGTCCAGTGGCGTCCACTGGTGTCTCGCGTTGGCACACTGGCACAGGGCAGTGCCCACACTGCCAGGACGGACAGAACAACCAGTCCCCTCATAGTAGCACAAGTTGAATAAAGGCGCACGGCAGTCTGAGGCACTTATTTATACAAACGAATGTTTGTATGGTTAACCGTAACAGGAGGGAGATAACTAGAGTGTAGCTGAGACTGCTTCCTGCTGCCAAAGTCAATGCAAAGTAAACAGAGGAGAGCAGCTTTGTGTCATTGAAAGTGTTGCGAAATGGATCATTCAAAAGCTGGGAATATGTTTTGTCTCATATTTCACTTCGTCAATATAAACTTCTAATATGGTTTTTAAGGGTTTAAAGATGGTTGTATATTAGAAAATTGTATGTCAGCAATGTGAACTTTGCACTGTAGGCTTTTGTGTGAGCTTTGTAGTGATAGAAAAGAGGGTGAGCCATCTATCCTGCTGTAAAAATGAATGTTATACAATACATACAGTATATTTGTGTCTCTGACTGATGTTGTGATTATCAGAGAGAGTTCATCCAGGGGACATCAATTATTAACTTGAGAGAAAGGGACATGTGGGTCCACAGGGGGCGTCTGAAATCATTGGATCATCTCAATCCTCCAATCACCACAGTGATAAACGAATCTCTCTGCTGCCTGTCCAGTAGTTATTTGCTGAGCTGTACTTTGATCTTTAATCTTTAACCTTTTGTGGGACACAGAGGACTGTGTCCAGAGTGTCACTGACTGACAGAACACATCTTCCAGGAATCAATAGAGTGCAACAGAGAATGTTAAAATGTGCCCCTCTGGTGTGTGTGTGTGTGTGTGTGTGTGTGTGTGTGTGTGTGTGTGTGTGTGTGTGTAAATTTACTTTTGAATATTGAGACACTTTTCCTCCCACGTATAAGGTTATGTGGTAAGATGATGTCGTATTTAGAGACCTGCAGGACTCTTCAGTCTTCTCCTGCTGGCATTTCTTATCATCCTCAGAGACTAGATATCCTCACCTGAGTTACATTCTCTACATAAAAGAAACAGAAGCTTTTCTCTGATTGTCTTCTATAGGGCTCTGGTCGAACGTAGTGCACTATAAAGGGCATAGGGTACCATTTGGGCGTCATCAAAAGCGTTTGTATGAAATAAAGTGTAATGAATACTCGGACAGAGTGGTAAGATCCAATCGCAGAATAGCGATGCTTTATTAGAGGACAGACAAGGGAATAGCTTAATCGTGGTCGGGCGGGCTGTGGTCAAAACCGGGCCAGGCATAGACAGGCAGAGGTACCAAGGGAGCGGGCTTAGTCGTAGTCGAGGGCACAGGCACAGGATCAGAGAACGGTAATCACTGGGGTAGACAAGCAGAGGATTAAGCAATACGGGGAGTCAAACAACAAGGCACAGGTCGGATACACGGGTAATCAAAAACAACAAACTCTCTCTCTCTCTCGGAACAAAACGCTTAGCAAGTCACAATGGAACAATACCTCGCACCGACTGAACTTCTGAGCACACCTTAAATCCTACACTAATTACTGACAGGTGTGCTCAGAACTCAGGTGAACCAGATCGAGTCTGATGACTCCCCCTCTCTGTAGATCGGGGAAGTGTCAGACTCTGTCTAGACCCAGCCAACCCCCGATCCCTTACACTATCCCCCTCCCCAGGTCCGGCTCCTGACGTCCTTCTACCTCTACCGGGTGGTCTTCCTCTGGGTCGGGGTCCTGGATGATCTGGGTGTTCAGCGTGGAAAGCGGCCTTGAGAGCGGGATCCAGTATGTCCTTAGCAGGGACCCATGTCTCCCAGTCCACGAGATATTCGATGCCCCCTCGTCTCCGTCTTGACTCCAGTATCTCGTGGACTGTATAGGTGGTGTCCTGTTCCTCCTCCAAAGGTGGTGTAGTAGGTTGTTGAGCGATTGGGGGGTACATCGGGCTATAGTGGACAGGTTTCAATAGGGAGACGTGGAACGTAGGGTTTATCCTGTAGTGTCGAGGGAGTAACAGACGGTAGGTGACAGGGTTAATACATCTCTGTACCTTGAAAGGACCGATGTACCTGGGTTGGAGCTTCTTGTAGCTCCGTCGGAACCGCAGGTCTCGGGTAGACAGCCACACTCGTTGCCCGGGTTGATAAGTGGGAGTAGGTCTCCGGCGTCGGTCGGCGTAGGTCTTTGCTGTTGTGAGGCTTGACTGAGATGTTGATGGGCCGTCTCCCAGACCTGCGCACTCGGACGGAACCACTCGTTCCACAGCCGGTACCATCCCTGATGCGGTATCCCACGGGAACAGGGGGTGGTTGATACCCTAGAACACACTGGAAGGGCGTTAGGCGTAGGGAGGTGTGAACGAGTGAGTTCTGAGCATACTCTACCCAAGGAAGGAATCGGCTCCACTCTTGCGGCTGCCGCGAACATTGTTGCCGTGAGATATTTCCGAATTTCCTGGTTGAGCCGTTCTGTCTGCCCATTGGCCTGGGGATGATATCCGGAGGTTAGGCTAACCGAGATGCCCAAGCGCTCGCAGAAGGCCTTCCATACCCGAGATACAAACTGGGGTCCCCGGTCAGAAACAATATCCTCCGGGACACCAAACTGCCGGAACACCTGGGTAAACATAGTCTCAGCCATCTGAGTGGCGTTAGGCAAACGGGTCATGGGTACTAACCGGCACATCTTGGAGAAACGATCGATGACCACGAGAATTACAGTATGGCCCTCTGATTCTGGTAGGTCGGTAACAAAGTCCATTGCAATGTGCGACCAGGGTCGTTGAGGAGTTGGCAATGGCATCAGCTTACCCTCCGGTAGTGCACGAGGTACCTTGGACTGAGCACATACGGGACAGGATAAGACATAGTCTCTGACGTCATCTGTGAGGGAATCCCACCAGTATTTGCGGCTGATGAGTTGTGTAGTTCGAGTGATCCCGGGGTGACCAGATCCCAGCGACGTGTGGCACCATTCCATCAGTTGAGGTCGAAGTGGGGCTGGCACAAACACCTTAGACACCGGGGTTTCTGGAGGGGCTGGTTCCGCTTGTAAGCTCTCCTGAATAGTGTCATCAATAGCCCACCTCACAGGACCAGCACGGCAACTCATGGGGAGAATAGGTTCTGGCTCCATGGGTCTTTCCGCGCGCTCGAACCGTCGGGAAAGCGCGTCCGCCTTACCATTCTTGGACCCGGGGATATAAGAAACAGTGAATCAGAAACGGTTGAAGAATAAAGACCACCTTGCCTGTCGGGAGTTCAGTCGTTTGGCACTGTGAAGATACTCCAGGTTGCGGTGGTCCGTGAGCACTTGGAACGGATGCTCTGCTCCCTCCAACCAATGTCTCCACTCCTCCAGTGCTAACTTCACCGCCAGTAATTCCCGATTACCCAAGTCATAGTTCTGCTCGGCAGCATTCAGCTTCCTTGAAAAGAAAGCACAGGGTCGTGATTTAGGCGGCTCACCTTGGCGTTGGGATAACACGGCTCCAACTCCAACCTCCGAGGCGTCCACTTCCACGATAAACGGTAAGGTAGGGTCCGGCTGACATAGAATAGGAGCGGTGGTAAAGCGTTGTTTCAACGTCTCAAACGCACGCACTGCCCCCTCCGTCCAGTTCAGACCGCGACCCTTGTAGCTGGTCATCGCCGACAGGGGCGCTGTGGTTGTGCTGAAATTACGCACGAACTGTCTATAGTAATTGGCAAACCCTAAGAATCTCTGGAGCTCTTTCACCGTCTGGGGTTGAGGCCAGTCTTGTACCGCTTGCACCTTGGATTCATCCAGTTTAACCCCTTCGGGAGTGAGTATGGCCCCAAGGAAGGAAATCGTAGTGACATGGAATTCACTCTTTTCTGCCTTCACGAACAGAGAATGTTGTAGGAGCCGATCCAGCACCTGTCGTACATGGGACACATGTTCACTCAGAGAGTTAGAATAGATTAGGATGTCATCAATGTACACGATAACAAAGCGATCAATCATGTCCCTGAAAATGTCATTCATGAACGCCTGGAATACTGAGGGCGCGTTGGTAAGTCCATAGGGCATGACACAATATTCGTAGTGTCCTCGATGTGTGATGAAGGCGGTCTTCCATTCATCCCCTTCTCTAATACGCACCAGATTGTACGCACTCCTGAGGTCCAGTTTACTGTACATGGAGGCCTGTCCCACCTGTTCGAGGGCTGCTGGAATCAAAGGAAGGGGGGTAACGATTTTTGATGGTAATCTCGTTCAACCCTCGATAGTCTATACAAGGACGCAGTCCGCCATCCTTTTTCTTCACGAAGAAAAAAACTGGATTCGGGCGGGAGACGTAGATGGGCGAATGGCCCCTTGCTGTAGCGCCTCATCAATATACTGGCTCATTGATTCTCGTTCCGGCTGTGACAACGGGTAGATTCTTCCACGAGGAGGT
Organism: Coregonus clupeaformis; assembly: GCF_020615455.1. NCBI lineage: Eukaryota > Metazoa > Chordata > Actinopteri > Salmoniformes > Salmonidae > Coregonus > Coregonus clupeaformis. The sequence continues at coordinate 22,228,449 of NC_059211.1, read as the reverse complement.
GTAGCCCCCGGATAGCAGATCAATCCCGCAGTCCCAGGCCCGATGAGGTGGTAACACGGTGGCCCTCTCCTTGGAGAACACCTGCGCGTAATCCTGGTATTCTGTAGGGACCACAGTAGACACCGCACCCTGCGCATCCTCCACAGTAGACATTTTGCACGGTAAATTGAGGCACTCTGCCCTACATACCTCACTCCAAGCCGTGATATCGCCAGATTTCCAGGAGATGACCGGATCATGGGTGACGAGCCAGGGGTGGCCGAGAACTAGCGGCTCCCGTGGAGCGGAGATGACGAAAAAAATGATGTTCTCATGGTGTATGGAGCCCACTTGTAATTTGATTACCTCTGTACGGTGCGTAATGAACCCAGTGCCCATGGGCTCACCGTCTAGCGCGTTGACTCGCAGGGGAGGTTGAATTGGGATAAGTTGAACTCCCAACTCCTCAGCAAGACCCATATCCAGAAAGCTGGCAGCCGCTCCGGAATCAATAAGTCCTTCCAACCTGCGCACTTTCTCTCCGACAGATAAGGTAACTGGCACATATATTTGTTTTGATGTAATATTCAAAACTTGAGTCTCACTCACCGGTTTGGCAGTTCCGAGGCGATATCCTGGGGTACGGTTTGGTCGTACCGGACATAGACAAACAAATTGACCCGACTGACCACAATACAGGCATAGTCCGTCTTGCCGACGTTGTTGTCTCACCGAACCTTGTAGAGGTGACTGTCCCAGTTGCATAGGTCCCTCCTCAGATTCCTTAGGACCAGTGATCGAGGGCTCCCGGACTGTGGATACCTTGTGTTGCACTATCAGATTATCAATAGAGATGGCTATTTTGATAAAATCATGTAGCGCAGTGATATCTCCTCGACAAGCCAACTCAGTCTGTACGTCTTTGCGCAGCCCTCTTCGGAAAACGGTGAGCAAAGCAGTCTCGCTCCATCCGCTACCGGCTGCTATCGTACGGAACTCCAAAGCGTAGTCGGCTACTGTGCGACGGCCCTGCTGAAGTTCGCATAGTTGGTCTCCCACACTACGCCCAGATACTGGGTGGTCGAACACCTCTTGGAACAGTCTCTTGAACTGAACTTCCGCATTCAACTCGGGGACCTCAGCTGCCCAAAGCGCAGTAGCCCAATCCAGTGCTCTTCCCGTTAGCAGAGAAATCATGAAATCCACCCTGCTACGGTCATCGGGAAACATCAGACGATTATACGACATATACAGGGACGTCTGGAGTAGAAACCCCTGACATTTGCCAGGTTCCCCGTCGTACCTTGTCGGTAGAGAAATCGGAGGTGTAGGACGAGGACTGACCGTGCTCAGGGTGGTGCCCTCAGCCGCACCAGCGTTGAGTAGCTGCAGGAGTTCATCCATCCGTTTCTCCTGTATCTCCCATCGCCTCTGTAATTCCGCTGGATCCATGGTAATGGCGAGGTATTCTGTAATGAATACTCGGACAGAGTGGTAAGATCCAATCGCAGAATAGCGATGCTTTATTAGAGGACAGACAAGGGAATAGCTTAATCATTGGTCGGGCGGGCTGTGGTCAAAACCGGGCCAGGCATAGACAGGCAGAGGTACCAAGGGAGCGGGCTTAGTCGTAGTCGAGGGCACAGGCACAGGATCAGAGAACGGTAATCACTGGGGTAGACAAGCAGAGGATTAAGCAATACGGGGAGTCAAACAACAAGGCACAGGTCGGATACACGGGTAATCAAAAACAACAAACTCTCTCTCTCTCTCTCGGAACAAAACGCTTAGCAAGTCACAATGGAACAATACCTCGCACCGACTGAACTTCTGAGCACACCTTAAATCCTACACTAATTACTGACAGGTGTGCTCAGAACTCAGGTGAACCAGATCGAGTCTGATGACTCCCCCTCTCTGTAGATCGGGGAAGTGTCAGACTCTGTCTAGACCCAGCCAACCCCCGATCCCTTACATAAAGCTTCTGAAACCCAGGCTTCAAATGGGGTATCATCTAAGCAGAGATGTTGTAAATTGTCTAAGATGTTGTAAACGCTCTGCTAATATAGTTTCCCACTCCGCTGTTCCTCCCGTGGATTCCCCGCTGACTTCACTGAGCCTGATGGAACAGCGATTTAGGCAGCTCTGGAATATCTGAACCAGGGATTCAGACAGATTCAGAAAGCTCGGATTGGGGATTAATCGTGTGTATCGAGAAAAAGCACTGCCTGTTTGGGTGAATGGAAGGACGCTTTCATTTGTAATATTTCTGGAGTCATAAAACGATGAGAGTTACAAAGCTGTAAGCCTTTCAGTGTAAGAAGTTAGTATACTGCGGGATGAGGAATGGGGAATACTGAGGGATGAGGAATGGGGAATACTGAGGGATGAAGAATGTGGAATACTGAGGGATGAGGAATACTTAAGGATGAAGAATGGGGAACACTGCGGGATGAGGAATGGGGAATACTGAGGGAAGAGGAATGGGGAATACTGAGGGATGAGGAATGGGGAATACTGAGGGATGAGGAATACTGAGGGATGAGGAATGGGGAATACTGAAGGAAGAGGAATGGGGAATACTGAGGGATGAGGAATGGGGAATACTGAGGGATGGGGAATGGTGAATACTGAGGGATGAGGAAAACTGAGGGATAAGGAATGGGGAATACTGAGGGAGAGGACTACTGAGGGATGAGGAATGGGGGATACTGAGGGATGAGGAATGGGGAATACTGAGGGATGAGGAATACTGAGGGATGAGGAATGGGGGATACTGAGGGATGAGGAATGGGGAATACTGAGGGATGAGGAATACTGAGGGATGAGGAATGGAGAATAATGAGGGATGAGGAATACTGAGGGATTAGGAATACTGAGGGATGAGGAATGGGGAATACTGAGGGATGATGAACAGGGAATACTGAGTGATGAGGAATACTGTGGGATGAGGAATGGGGATTACTGAGGGATGAGGAATGGGGAATATTGAGGAATGGGGAATACTGAGGAATGAGGGCTGGTGAATACAGAGGGATGAGGAATATTGAGGGATGAGGAATGGGGAATGGGGAATATTGAGGGATGAGGAATGGGGAATACTGAGGAATGAGGAATAGGGAATAATGAGGAATGGGGAATTTTGAAGAATGAGGAATATTGAGCGATGAGGAATAGGGAATACTGAGTGATGAGGAATGGGGAATATTGAGGGATGAGGAATGGGGGAAACTGGGGAATTAGGAATGGGGAATATTGAGGGATGAGGAATGGGGAATACTTCGGGATGAGGAATGGGGAATGAGAAATTGGGAATATTGAGGAATGGGTAATATTAAGGAAAGAGAAATGGGGAATATTGAGGGATGAGGATTGGGGAATATTGAGGGATGAGGAATGGGGAATATTGAGGGATGAGGAAAATTGAGGGATGAGGAATATTGAGGGATGGGGAATATTGAGGGATGAGGAATATTGAGGGATGAGGAATATTGAGGGATGAGGAATGGGGAATATTGAGGGATGAGGAATGGGGAATATTGAGGGATGAGGAATATTGAGGGATGAGGAATGGGGAATATTGAGGGATGAGGAATGGGGGATACTGAGGGATGAGGAATACTGAGGGATGAGGAATGGAGAATAATGAGGGATGAGGAATACTGTGGGATGAGGAATGGGGAATACTGTGGGATGAGGAATGGGGATTACTGATGGATGAGGAATGTTATATAGTTAGGCTATTGTAACAATGCATATGCCAGCATTGTAGTCCTACTGCCTCTGCCCAGAGGTCTACTAGGCTGTCATGGCAACGGCCGTTAGAGCTCACTTTGCCACATAGGAGCCCTGGTTAGAGTCCGTGTTACAGCTTTCACTTTCTTCTGCTACATTGGTGGCAGCGTTGGGATCACGTCCAGCTCACGTCTAGTTATGTGATCTAGTGGTGGGAAGCGTTCTGTTTTTCAACATTGTGTTGGGTGTAATTACATTGATATATCTAGTGAACAATGGATAAGCAACAATAGGTGTGACGGATAGAAGTAGTCAATATAGGAGTGATCAAGACTTACATCAAAGTTGCTTGAAGCTGAATGGAAAGTGCTATGCCCTGACCAGTTATTCAGAAGAAAATCCTCTGTGACTAGATATTTACATATGTTAACTTACCAGTGTGGACCCAAAACAAACACATTCTACACATTTACAAACGACCTGTTTAAAGTGTTATTACAACCATGGTATTCTTTTGTTACTGAAGCTTATATATCAAATAACCTGACAATGATCCACATCATATTGGTAGACAAATAATGCAGCAAAACACAACTATCCTATTTTTTGGGGGATGCAAACCAGTAATATGAATCACTGTTGATCCATCCTGTTCTGATCTAATGAGATGGATGTAGGATTTTCTTCGGCCTAGAATCGAGGCCTTTCCCCAGTCATGAAGGACGAAACTAGGCCCCTCTTGGATCTCATTGGCGAAGACTGAACTCAAGTTAGGAGTTATATGTCAGACTCTCCTATGTCGCTATTCCCAACATGTTATACCCCATAGGTTGTAAATAAACCCTTTTTAAGCAGATGTAACTTGTATCATTATTATAGTGCTGTGAAACCCATAGCCGAATGCCTTCAGACAGCATTTCTCACCATTTCTTCAGTGGAAATATAGAATATGTATAAAAATGCCAAATATACCAAAAGCTAAATCATGCAGAGATTTACGACTATTTAACCATGTTAATCATTACTGAAACATGCACACTACAAACACTTAACCCGTTAAAGATAATGAATACATGACAACTAGATAAAATATTTTATTTCAAATAATTCATACAAAAGTCAAGAATTGGCCATAACATGAGTACAAAAAAAGTGAGTGTGTGTATATGTGTGTAAGTGTTTGTGTGCATGTGTGTGTATTATGGTGTGTATTATACATTTCCCATCATAAAAATGTATCCCCATTCCCAAATCAAATACCTTCATCAATACCCCTCCCCCAAAAAAATCTGGCAACCTTCATAAAATTCGACATAGCCTTGTATAAAATGCATTATGAAAGAAATGGTGTAATGTACACGAAAAAGTGGAGCCTTGTATTAAATGCATTATGATGAAAATTGTAGGCTGCACGAAATATGAAATGCGTTATGAAGAAAATTGTGTAGGCCTACTGTTGCCTACAGAATAAAAAGGCCTTTCTGACTACAAGTCACCAGTAGCACAAAGTATTAAGCGAAAACAAGCATAGAAAACAGTATTGGCATTAATATTTTTTTAAACAACACAAGGCTACTGTTATATTATAATTATTTTGGTGACAACCTGGTTGATTAACAATATTGGGTTGGTAACACGTTTAAAAATATATATATATAAATAAGTGTGGGACACAAAAAAAAGCAGTGTTGAACACCAGTGCCCATCATGCTATTGCTATAATAACTTTCAAATGATTTTTCAGAAGTTTGCCCCCAAATAAATGTTTTTCCTATGAATTAAGTCACACAAAAAAAAGTGTCTTTTCACATTAATTAAGCTACGCACAAAAACGCACGAAATCTGCTGAAATACTTTTTGTACATATTTGCACCAATTGAGTGTGAGATTGTGTTGTGTATGTATATATGTATGTATGTATATTTTTTTACTGCTCTAGGGATATAACTATTGTTCGGATAACCTTATTTACTATTATGTATAAAAAAATTAAAAAAAGGTTTTACTCTTTATGCGATGCGCACTGCAGAGAACACTGGAAGAAGAATGATCACTGAATTATCCCAGTGAATTATTGTAAATGTTTGTTTATGTGTCAATGAATCCCATAAGGGATGAGTTGCCAACTGGCGATTTGGCCCGAAAATAAAATATGTCACCAACAGGGAGATAAAGAACTATTATACAAACAGTCAACACTTTTCATCACATTGTAAGTGTTTATTTAGCTGTTTTTAAATCGGATGAGAACGTCTGAACTGAAGTCTCAAAGAAACCTCCGAAACATAAAACTGCAGGCTAGATAACGACTAATGTCTGAATATGTTTTCAGTGAAGAGATGATCATTAACAAACTAAAATATCAAACGTACGCAGGATAAGCACTTGGATGAAACTCTACAATTTATACCAGTCTCCTAACTTTAAAGCCATGCCTGAGATGCGTTCAGGAGGATACAACCTACCGAACGTTGCAGATAGAAAAGTCATACATTTCTTTATGAACGTTGCACAAAGTTGTGCCCTACTGAACGAGGCCCTGGCTCTATCCTAGTCTGGTTTACACAGTCGTGTAGCGAGATGGACCAGGGCAGGAGCGGAAGGGAGAGGGTGAGCTGGGGAACTCAGCCAGAAAGACAGGGGTGTGAGGGGGCTTGGCTGTCACCAGGGCCTGCCTCCGTCTGCGCAGGGGCCGGTAACGGAAGCTGAAGGGCGGCCGAGCCACACCTGCCCCCAGCTCCTCGGAGGACGAGTCTGGAACTCCTGGAGAGACTGGAGTCTCCTGAGACTCCAAAGATTCGCTGGAGGACGAAGGGTTGGGGTTGGGGATAGGGGGGTTGGGGGAGATAAATGTAGGGTTGACCAGGACATTGGGGTCAAAGGGTTGTGGTTGGGGCTCCTGCAGAAGAGGAGGGGGTGCTGTGGGGTAGGAGGGGATGATAATGGGGACTTTGGGAACAAAGATGGGGACTTCAGGCATCGTTGGGGGTCGAGGAGGGGTCATGTCATGGAAAACATCAATGCCCTAGAGAAGAAGGTAAAATACAATAAAACAACACAACACAATACAACAATATATCACAACAATACAACACAACAATACAACACAACACAACAATACAACACAACAAAACAACACAACAATCCAGCACAACAATACAACACAACAATACAATACAACACAGTACAACACAACAATACAACACAACAATTCAACACAGTACAACACAACAATACAACACAATAATAAAACAGAGTAATAGAACACAACAACACAACACAATAATACAACACAACAATACAACACAACACAACACAGTACAACACAACAGCACAACACAACAATACAACAAAGTACAACACAACAATACAACACAGTACAACACAACAACACAACACAACAATACAACACAACAACACAGTACAACACAACAATACAACACAACAATACAACACAGTAATACAACACAACAACACAGTAATACAACACAACACAAGAATACAACACAACAATACAACAATACAACACAAATACACAACACAACAATACAACACAGTGCAACACAACAACACAACACAACAATACAACACAGTACAACACAACAATACAACACAACACAGTAATACAACACAACAATACAACACAGTACAACACAACAGTACAACACAACACAGTAATACAACACAACAATACAACACAGTAATACAGAACAACAACACAACACAACAATACAACTCAGTACAATACAACACAGTAATACAACACAGTACAACACAACAATACAACAACACAACACAACAATACAACGCAACAATACAACACAGTACAACACAACAATACAACACAACAACACAAAACATTACAACACAACAATACAACACAACATACAACACGACAATACAACACAATACAACACAACAATACAACACAACACAACAATATAACACAATACAACACAACAATACAACAACACAATAAAACAATAAAACACAGTACAATGCAACGCAATAAAACTCCCATCAGGCAATTTTAGAAAGGATTGTATAATATAGGATTCATCATGGGTCCAGTCAAACTGAGATTTCACTAAGATGTATTGCAGTTTAGGTTTGGACACCGTTTGTCTCTGCTCTCATTGAGTTGTATGTCTGCTGTTGTTTACAGCTCTTGTGACTTGTGCTCTGTCTCATTCCCAGAACTGAACAGATAAGCAAAGCCCAAGCCCAAACAAACAAAGACATCATGTAGGTGTATTGACAATACCTGTGGGTGGAATATTTCACAAGAGACATCCACGTCTGGCTGGCCGATAGCTCCGTACACAGCCCCCTTACAAAACCCAGCTGGCTGCAAGGGAAAGGTTGAATTTCACATTTTATAGACTATGGGGAAACAACACAATGGTTTGCAGTGGTATGGCATTTTATTTCATCTCCTCGATTCCATCCCCTCCACTTTTGGCAAGGCACTGTGATATAAAATGTTGCCATGGGTTCTGGCACATACGTACGTCTCCGCTCTTGTCTGTTGGCACACACATGCCCACATAGCCCTCGCGACACTCCTGCACGGTGTACTCGACTAAGGTGGCCGGCATGGGCCCACTCTGGGGGAACATAGACAATGACAGAAAAGATCCGCTCATGGGAAAAGCCTACCGTTAACATGTCTACTGCTCTCACTATATGAGATGCCTTGTGTACACGTTTAATCATCAAATAAAAATCAATCAATCTATAAGAGCAAGTTAGCAGCCTGGCTAGCTACCTGTGCGGAGGCCCTGGTGAGGTTCTGCAGAGCCAGGTTGGAGGGCAGGGTGCTCTGCGTGTTGAACTTGTGGAGGGTCAGCCCAGCGGCGTGCACCGCCTGGGGGCTGTCTACAGGCAGCAGCAAGGGGCAGGCTGGACATGTCTGCTGCAGCTTCTCTGGAGGGTCTGCAGGGGGAGAGGGGAGAGGGGAGAGGGAGAGGGGAGAGGAGAGAGGAGAGAGGGGGGGATTAGGTCCATTCCAGGTACATATTCTGCAAAGGCCTGCACAGAAGATCAGATCTTTGTGACACCTGAAGAAGGGTTTTAAAGTGTCTCGAGTGCACCCATTGAGGTCAAGTGCTGGGGTTGCCTATCTAGGTATGTAGAAAAGTGAGAGTACAGTATAGATACAGTACCAGGCGCCAGTGTGCAGTCATAGCTGTAAAGGTAGGAGTATCCCTCGGCTGTGTGGAGAATGGTGGTGTTGCAGTTCCCAGAGATTTGCTGCAAGGGGAAACAATGTCATCATCAATCAAATCATTATTGCTTGGACTCTATTAAATGCATCCAATCTCAGGGAAAACTCAGTCCAGTAGTTCTGGAGTATATTAAAACTATATTAAAAACTAGCGCAGAGACCAATTTCACCAACTTTCTATACTGAATTCTGCACGCTGAATGGTGAGGTCATTGTCTACGGACGGCCATGACAGTGTTTCTCGGGTCACGCCTCTACTGTACCACAGTATGTTATTAGTAACACGTCCAGTGCCGTTGGCGACAGAGGCAGTGAAAACTGCTGTGTGTTTATTAGGACAAAACAGGAACTTAAAGTCACTGATTCAGGTCCAGGAGTAGCAACTGTAGTGTACATCTGGGCACAATGGACGTGCTGGTGGGACTGTGAAATGGGGAAGGAAAAACTACTGCTGCTGCTGTGTGTGTGTGTGTGTGTGTGTGTGTGTGTGTGTGTGTGTGTGTGTGTGTGTGTGTGTGTGTGTGTGTGTGTGTGTGTGTGTATGATAAACATAATTAATTTCTGTATCAGGGTGACATACTGTTTCCATGAAGGGCCTGACGTCACATCGTTTCCAGGGTTTGGGGCTCCAGACATGACACTTGGTCTCCAACACATCGAGAAGGAGGTAGTAGACGTTTCCAGCTGGACCCTGAGAGACAAACATTAAAGATGGAGGAAAATATCAGACTCACAACATGAGCCTGTGTTTTCCCTCTCTTGGCCAGACTGAGATTTCCCTTCTATTCAGAATGGGTTTGCCAGTCTCTTACTCATTAGATAAAGAGCATACCATAGTGGCTAAAAGCCAGGTGTGTGTGTGTGTGTGTGTGTGTGTGTCATTTCAAGATAAGCCCATTATTAATCCTGCTCTCATGATACCACTATCCCAAGAGCTGATACACGAGAATCTGATCTAATTTTGACGTTACAACAGGTCTGCATCTCGTCACATAATATTAAAAGAATGCATACAGTACACAAGACACTTATGCCAATGCTCAATTAGCCTGGGGACAAGGCATACGTAGGCCCGACACAAACGAACACTCATTAGGCTAGTAGTTGATTTTCTTAAACGTAAATTCCCGAGTTTAAAATAAATTGACAGCAACATTCTTTGATAATAGACAGGAAACTGACCTGAGCGTGAAGATGAACGTTGGATATTCTATTGAGGGCAAATTTATACCCCATGGTTCTGTCTTCATTGATGTAGGTGAGCGCCAATTTGGAAAGCTTCTCCACAGCTTTGTCGTTGCAAGGTGTGGGCGATAACTCGATAATCTGTGCCCAGGCGCACAAAATATAAATTAACAGTAAAATCCAGATACATTTTCCCATTTTAATTGTTTTAATAAACTTTTTGTCGGCAAAGTGGAAAAATGTCAAGTGGAAAAAGATATCTTGTTCTCCTCCTACCACATCTGTTTACTTTGTGGCAGTGACTTTTGGAATCCAAAAGAAAACAGAGATTTTGAAACGGCGCCAAGAAAGAAAGTTATTTTATTTTATTGTTTTAACAAAACAAAAACAAAAACATGTTTCTTGAATAATTGTATCTGTCAAACCCGCTAATTGACGGAATATCTAGGCCCTACTACTAGCCTACAACTGCCTTTATGCATTTTCACATGTGATTTTCTACAATATACATAATATTATATGACAGAATATCCGAACGATTTGTGTCTAAAATGTAACCTAAACCACATCGACCACATGGTCAAAGTCTCCCAATGAAAAAGTGGTGACGTTGACTGACACAGTCCAAATTATGATCTGAAAATACAGCGGATCTGAACAGTAGTGCGCGATTTGCGTCTTGGTAGATTGCAGTTTGTCCTTTCACCAACAGGCGGCAATGTTGGCCTAATCATTCCCTGGAGTGCCATGGAGCGCTTGAATGAAACAGGATTGGAATTTGAACGTGCAACATGCCTTTAATAATACCATAACAGAATATAATATAAATATGGACGCGGACTTTTAAACTTCTATTGCCTTTAGCTCGTGCAGAGCTTTAATCACATACTACAAAGCAGAATCAGTTAGTTAGCCAGCTAACTTTGATAAACAACTAGAAATAACTATTGATTTTCTGGTTCATAATGAAAGCTAAACGTAGATATGTGCTTTGGTTGTTGAGTCAATAAACAACTAGAAATAACTATTGATTTTCTGGTTGTTGCGTCAATAAGGCCTTGCCCATTTGAAGCGTATCTTACTAAAGAATAAAACGTTATTTACAGTTTTTTTGATTGCTTAAGCACGATTTTCAAAACAGGGCCCGTGTTTTCAAAACACTACACACAATTAGCACAACCACACACCCAATTAGCAAAACACTACAGATCCTTTGCAAAATTAAACACTCTTGTAAAAACTATACACTTCTTTTTAAAAACCACACTTTGTTACCATATGAAACACACACGTTTCACATTACTATACTCTGTTTGCACGAGTTACACTCTGCTGTGATAAACCAAAAACACTTTTAGCACTTCTACTTCCCTATGATTAGAGTAGGCTACTATCAACAAAGTACAAATATAATGTAAATTCACCAAACACTACACAAGACCAATGTTGCAGACTGAAGAAACTCATTTATTTCTCAACACGCCCAAAATGTTGACATGGAGATTCATAATACTGTAACCAAACGTCACTTTACGTATTGTAAGTTCAAAAAAAATTTAAAAAAATAACTAGACATTGTCTCTTCGCCTAGCTGGATCTGGCCAGAGAATGTCATCAACATCGCAGGCAATGTTGTCATTAGCAAGACACCTTGGAAAGAAACGTCTTGAATGACGAATCCATCCTTGCATTGCTGCTACCTCCATCTGGTCACAGGCCTCCTCCATGGCTTGGATGAGGGGTACCTCAGCCTGGAGACGGAGATCATATACCTTCCACCGCCATGCCGAGAAAAACTCTTCTATAGGGTTGAGGAATGGAGAGTATGGTGGAAGATATAGGGACGGTGAAATGTGGATGTTGCTGAAACCAGTTCTGAACCAGAGCAGAGCGGTGGAAAGACACATTGTCCCAGACAACAATGTATTGCATATGATCGATTTGATTTGTTGCTGTTATGCTGTGCAATTGGTCCAAGAATGTAAGTATGAGTGCTGTGTTGTAAGGGCCCATATGGGCATGTCGGTGGAGGACCCCATTCTGTGTAATGGCTGCACAGAGTGTTATATTACCCCCACGTTGCCCTGGGACATTGACTATAGCCCTGTGGCCAATGATGTTTCTTCCCCTCCTTCGTGTTCTCGTCAGGTTGAACCCAGCCTCATCTACGTAAATGAACTCATGCTGGATCTCCTCTCCATCCATTCGTAAAACTCTCTGAAAAACAGTGTCAGGCAAAATTGTGTAGTTCAGTGTAGATCTAGTATACATATTACAGTACAGTAAAAGATTATGAGACAGTATGCAAGATCACACTGCTAAAGTGAATACATACCTCTGCATAATCATGCCGCAGTCGTTTCACCCTTTCGGAATTGCGCTCGAAAGGCACTCGATAAATTTGCTTCATTTGAATATGTTTTTTTTTTAGGATGCGTGCCAGTGTTGATGTTGAGACCTGATGGATATCGTTGAAAATGGCGTGGTTATTGACAATGTTAGCTTGGAGCTGCTTGAGTGTTATAGCATTGTTGGCCAAAACCATGTTTACTATCTCCCTCTCTTGCTGTTCTGTGAACATAGGAGGCCTTCCCCCTTGTCGTCCCTGACCCTCAATCCTATGTAGAAAAAAAAACAGTATACAATAGTACAGTAATTTCACAGGAAAAGGTAACAGAAGTGCTGATAGTGCATAGAATATAGTACTGTAAGCAGTTACTGAAACCGTGCAGATGTTTTTGATATGATGATATTTTTACAATACCTATTTTCCAGTCGAAATGTTCTCATCACACTTGCCACTGTATATCGGCTTAGATTTGGCTGTACTCGCAGTCCAGCCTCCCTCAGCGTCAGGCCGTGGTTGACAATGTGGTCAACCAGTGTTGCGCGGATCTCATTTGTCAGATTCGGTCCTCATTGAGCACCTTCTTGTCTTCCTCTTCCTCTTCCTCTTCCTCCCCTTCCTCCTCCTCCTCGTCCTCCTCCTCGTCCTCCTCGTTCTCCTCGTCCTCCTCCTCCTCCTCGTCTTACTCTTTCTCTGACTCTTTCCATTGTGCTTGAAGACCGATGAAAACACCTGCTGCTTTTTATAGTGCTTATACACCTGATTGGTGTGTCTACAATTAAGCAAACGAGTGTTTGCACACCTGATGACTGTGTTGAACCAATTGGTTGGACGGTGTGGTAATTTGACAGTCTGTGCTTTGGTATTGCAAGGACGTGACTTCATGATAGATTTTTGTGTGTAATGTATGTTAACTGTGTTTAGTGTTTTGCAAATCACTGTGTGTAGAGTTTTGCAACAAGTGTAAGGTTGACAATGTGCTTATAGTTGTGCAAATATGGGCTGATGTTTTGCTTCTTGAGTGTAAGGTTTTGCTAATAGTGTACTACTTTTAATTTTAGTGTGTAAGCAATCCAAAAAAACTGTAAGAATATTTAGTCAATTTAGCTGGCTAACTAATTGATCCTGCTCTGGTTGGTGATGACTATGATGACCACCAGGTCTTACAGAGATCTGTTATTTGATGGTGGAGGCCTAAAGATTGAAGTAGAAGGCCTAAAGATGTTTATTTTCCTCTTCCTGTGTCTGGGAAGGAATTCCATTTGGAAACTCTTACGGAACTGTGGAACCTGTATCTTGTCTTCTAAGAGGGCTTTATTTTCATTATGTTTATCTGTAGTGAATCAAACATTTGGAATAATCTGAGAGGTGTTTACACCTCATCCCAGAGATAGTATAACATGAGCTGTTTTGATGGAGGGTTCAATCTCTATGCTATTGACAGGTCTTGGAAAACCTTATTCCAATTGCGTTGGATTTCGCACTCTATTGCTTAGTTGTTGTTCATCCAACTGAGCAAACATAACTGATATTTTCAGATATTCAGAGGACCGAGAGACTAGAGCCAGCTTCAAGTGTCTTGTTTTAATGCTGTTGAATAGTGATCCACTTCATAATAGTGCTCCAAAAGCGACACAGTATCTCTATAACTGCTATAATCTCTAAACAATCAGTGTTGTCCCAACACATTACCTTCACATCAGTGCTTGTCCTCAAACAGCATAACAACCAAGGATATAGAAGAACATGCTCCGCTGCTTACCTTCTGAGCATCCTGAGAATCACAGGAGCCATGTCATAAAATAATGTGAAAAAGGGTGCAAAGATACATCAATTGAGGCCCAGTAGAACAGTGGTTCTCAACATACAGTAGAACAATGGTTCTCAACGCACAGTAGAACAGTGGTTCTCAAGGTACAGTAGAACAGTGGTTCTCAACGTAGAGTAGAACAATGGTTCTCAACGCACAGTAGAACAGTGGTTCTCAAGGTACAGTAGAACAGTGGTTCTCAACGTAGAGTAGAACAATGGTTCTCAACGCACAGTAGAACAGTGGTTCTCAACGTACAGTAGAACAATGGTTCTCAACGCACAGTAGAACAGTGGTTCTCAACGTACAGTAGAACAGTGGTTCTCAACGTACAGTAGAACAATGGTTCTCAAAGTACAGTAGAACAATGGTTCTCAACGTACAGTAGAACAATGGTTCTCAACGTACAGTAGAACAGTGGTTCTCAACATAAAGTAGAACAATGGTTCTCAAAGTACAGTAGAACAATGGTTCTCAACGTACAGTAGAACAATGGTTCTCAACGTACAGTAGAACAGTGGTTCTCAACATAAAGTAGAACAATGGTTCTCAAAGTACAGTAGAACAATGGTTCTCAACGTACAGTAGAACAATGGTTCTCAACGTACAGTAGAACAGTGGTTCTCAACATAAAGTAGAACAATGGTTCTCAACGTACAGTAGAACAATGGTTCTCAACGTACAGTAGAACAGTGGTTCTCAACATAAAGTAGAACAATGGTTCTCAAAGTACAGTAGAACAGTGGTTCTCAACATACAGTAGAACAATGGTTCTCAACGCACAGTAGAACAGTGGTTCTCAACGTACAGTAGAACAGTGGTTCTCAACGTACAGTAGAACAATGTTTCTCAACGCACAGTAGAACAATGCCCGGAGTACCCTTGAAGTACCCCTTCATGTGCATTTTACCAGTAGGCCTATGGTCTATTGAGTCTTCTCAAGTACCCCCTGTGGATCACCCACAGAGAACCACTGCATCACCCACAGAGAACCACTGCATCACCCACAGAGAACCACTGCATCACCCACAGAGAACCACTGCATTAGAGGACTATTGACTGTGTTTTGGCTCATAGTGTCAAACTAATGCAGTGACCTATAGTATATTCCTAGTATTGTTTTCATTATGTCCTAATAATTTAGATTCATATGTTTGTTTCAAAATTGTCACAAGATGTAAAGTACATCTGCTTTGCGTGTTTCTTAGACAAAGACTGTTCAGTTTGGGGACAAAGGAATCAGGAAGACTGACATATCCCCAGCAAATGAGATGTGAATAGCTGAAGCTACTGGGGTAAATGTATGAATAGCAGGAATAGACAGGGACCACATCTGAAGCTGGCCATCTTAGTTAAGCCTTCACATCTGATTTAGACCGAAGCCTGAAGGACAAATCCCACTGTCAGAAACGCTATGATATACCAACAAAAAATTCCAATTGCAAATCAAATTCGAAAGATTTCAGCTGAGGTAAAGAGCTTAAATATATGACTTTTAACTTGTCAATTTGGCTCTGCCAGAAATGTTGACTAGCTCCCTCCGTCCTCACATGCTGACAGATCAGGAACATTTGGTTTTAATCAAAGAGGGGAATTGGACAGACTATACGTGTTTCTGATATGGGTTGTCTGTGTGTGCTTGTGAGTGTTTTGTTTTACTACTGGTTTATTCACAAACTTGAGCAGGATGTTTCTTTAAAATATGAAACTATTCTGTTTGGTGGTCACTGTGATGGCCAGCAATATGTGTGTGCCCTGTTGATCTTGCATCACCTCAAAAGGCCTTGCCTTCAACCAGTCATTGAAGATAGTCCTAATTAAATGTAAACATAAACAGAGGTTTTGGTGGTGTGTAGTGTTTAGTTAATGGTTGAGATGGGATGGGAAAGGGAAACAGCAATTTCAACATGACCTTAGTAATGACCGTATGACATTGTGTAGGAGTCTTATCTTCATTTCTTGAGGATATTGTTGCATGAAAAAGTGCATTATGTTTGGTTCAGGACTCAGGAGACTATAGAAACATACAGGAAATGCATGTGTTACCAAGGAATTACCGCTATCTATTAGTAAAACAAAGAGCTTTGAGAATGCAAAGAGAATGTCTCTGGCATTTCCTGCAAATGACTTGTCGAGCAACAACTCCCAGTGGATCTCTCTCCCTCTCCTTGAGATTCTTATATTCTATAAAAGCTGCCTTATTTACATAACCTTGCCCTTTGACAGGATTTGAATAGATTCAGAAGCGCTGGTATGTTTTCAGCTGGCTACAACTCAACTTAGTCAGGCCTGTGTGCTACAGTATTTATCTCCCTCTCTTCCCTTTCTCTCCCCTCTCTCTCTCTGTCTCTCTATCTCTCTATCTCTCTCTCTCTCTCTCTCTCTCTCTCTCTCTCATCTCTCTCTCTCTCTCTCTCTCTCTCTCTCTCCCCCCCCTCTCTCTCCTCTCTCTCTCTCTCTCTCTCTCTCTCTCTCTCTCTCTCTCTCTCTCTCTCTCTCTCTCTCTCTCTCCTTCCCAGGGGATCAGCAGACTGAGGTAAGCATTATTATTTCACCCTCATTTCTGTAACCTAATAACGCTTTCATTTATATACTATAGAAGTTCAACAAGTGATTACACATATTTTGTGCAAATCACTCTGAACACGTACGTCTCATAACCCCAAATCGGGTTAAAAGCCCTCCTGCTGCCATTGGGAGAAGGCATGCCAGGAGTCAATGCTTTTCACATTCTCTCTTTCTTTCTCTCTACTTTTATTTGGAGAGATCATCCAGCTCTTTCCCGTCCACCTGGAAAATTGCACACAGACCCTGGGACAATTACGATTTGGACCTTTATAAGGGTACATTGAAATTCCCAGAACATTGCTGTAATTCTAGCATGAACCAGGTGTTGCTTGCTTGAGACCTAGACCTCCCATATTAGAACACTTAAGATCTGAAGTTTGTTCAGTGTCAGATGGATTTTTCCAAATATCACTGAGGTTATGGCTGTGATTAATGTCCACATGGAACAGATCTTGAACCTAAATCAAACCTAAATGTAATAGTGTGTTAATGTGATCACATAGGTTCATATGTGTGCAACCAGGATAAATAACTATAAAAGGCTATACCACAAAACATAGTTAATAAAATAGCTACAACTTGATAAATGGATAGCAATAAATTAGAATTCTGTCATATAAAATTCAAAGATAGGCCTACCTTTTGTGTCTTGTGTTTTTAGAAGGAATAGTTGAGAAAATCAAATCTTATTTTAAATATAAACTTTCTTGTCTTCAATATTTTTGTTTAATTAAACTAGGAAACCCAAACTTGCTAAAAAAAAACTAGGTGTTCTCCGTCATTAACTTTCTATAATTAGCACCTCAACAGGTTTTGCTCATTACACTGACTAATAAATGGCAAGACAGTGGATATGGAAAAGTAAATGTTGTAGTGCGTTTAATTATATCCAAACCCCAATTGAATAATTTAGGCTAAATTGCGCTAACCTCCTTGATACTGTGTTAGAACTCCAAAAGAGCCTAGATGTGTCCATCTGCTCGTCTCGACAGGACTCAAAGTGATGAGGTGCCACACGAGCAACGTTGGTGGGTGGGAGTGTCTGGCGCGACAAAGAATCTACTTCTCTCATCTCCTGCGGACAGCTAGCAGGAATCTCTCCATTCCAAAGCTGACTCTCAAAGTCAACTACAGGAATTGACACGGGCTGAGTAGGACTTAAAACAAATCTGTTGTAGAGAAATTGATCTTATTTTGACTGTTTTCAGCCAACAGAATGACATTGTGGCGGGTTACCGTGGTCTTTATGTGCTGTTTGATCGCGTTGAGCTCTGCGCGCAGGACTGTTGCTGAAGACGCGGCGGTTTTGGAGAAAATTAACAGCGCGAGATGCACTTCGCGCTGCCTCACTCTGCACATGGCACAACTCACAGCATCTTTTAAACATCTTCAGGTAAAAATCATTACATTTAATTTAAACCGACGAATTTCACACACACACACACACTTTGATGTTTGAAAGTATGAACCTGCGCTCACGTTGTGCTTATTTAGTGTTGTTCATGGTATTTCGTTTTATTTAGTGTGGTAGGCTATGTCTGAATGAAAATAAGCAATACATGCACAATACACGAAACTGATTAGCATGTGCATAATATGTGGGTAACATGCATTTTAACGTTAGTATTTAGGCTGAAGTCAAGCTGTTCAACATTTGTGACAATACTCCTTGGGGAGGTAGACCACTGAAAGCCATATTATCCTTAACGTCTTCAACATGTGCGTTCGCTTTAGTGGGTGGGAAAGTCATTAAGCACCAAACTTTTCCTGACTTCAGTCTGACAGAATGGGATGTAAGGCATGAGTGGGGGGACTGGAGCTAGGGGTGTGTGTGTGTGTGGGGGGGTTCTGGAACTGGCCAAGGCATTAGATCCGCGGCCACCTGGGTGCAGGGTGGAGGGGTAATGAGGGTGGCCTCTGAATGACTGGGACTCCAGTCCCCGCTCTGGGGTGAGAGGTGTTGGCGTGCCTCTGATTCACAGCTCCGAAGAGGGAGGAGAATGGAGCTGGGGCTGGCTGAGGGTGTGAGAGAGAACATTTGGTCTGAAAGCACGAAGGAGCTGTAGAGTGGAATGAAACCACTGGTGTAGAGGCTATACCTTCGAGGTAGATTCCTTCTAGCTATTAGGACCTAAATCCTTGAGGATAAATGACCATTTATAAGATCACATGAAGGGCAGTATGTTTATTTCCTTTTTCTGCCTTTAATTCAAGGAGTTATTGTTACCCTTCTGATAGGACCTATTGACAAATACTCCTATAGAATAATATGATGTGTACTGCAGGCTCAAATGCTCCCAGGCTCCTCCACCTAACTTTATTGAAGTACATTTATAACACAGATCGTTATCAGAGCTCCTGTGCAGAACTTTTTAATGAATGATAATGTGAGTTTGAGATGATGATGTGACTTCATATGCTGTGTGGTGGAACCACAGACATTTCTAGATAACCAACACGATCTCACAGTCCCACTGCAGAATTAGACGTTTATTATTCGTTGTTCCAAACGTCAAATTTAGAAGTTGCTCCAAACGTCAAATTTAGAAGACTAAGGGTTAAGGCATTGGATAGGGTTAAAACATTCAAATAAAATTAGGTTAAGGTAAAGGTTAAGGTTTGTGATAGGGTTAAAACAATCAAATACAAAACAAGTGTCCACCACTGGGATCGAACACACAACCTCATGAGTCATGGGATTACGTCCTTCTGCCACACCTGTCCACATCACCTTAGCAGAACCCATAGCGCTCACTGTTGCCCCTGGTGGCCAGTTGTGAAAGGCATTTCCCGATGTCCTTAGGACATGGATAGACGTCCAATTTCAAAGTCACTCTTGAGCGATCTGCCTGAGATAACAGCCACAGATGACATCATCTGAGAAATTACTGTAGTCAAGTCACGTCCACATGTGTGTTTGTGTGCCAAAACACATCATACCACCAGCCACAGGAGTGTGTGTGTGTGTGTGTGAGAGAGAGAGAGAGAGAAAATCCCACCCTGGCTTGGTTTGCTTCCTACCACTGGAATGTGACACTCACTATTTTCAGTTCACACCTCAGTCAGCCTGCTGCTTAGTGAGTATTGCTGTGTGTTGCTCTGTATGTGTTCCTTGTAGCGTGTGTGTTTTGTGTGTGTCATGCGTTTCCCTGAGCGATGTGTGTGTCTCCTCTCGGCGGTAGGTAGGTAGCCAGGTAGGGTTAAGTTCAAAGGTCACCAATGCAGCCGTCCACACCACCTACAAGCTCTGACAGACAGACAGACAGACAGACAGACAGACAGACAGACAGACAGACAGACAGACAGACAGACAGACAGACAGACAAACAGACAGACAGTCTATTCTCCCTGATGTCATCCTCTCCCGTGGGCATCCTTCCTTCTCCTGTCTGGGGTGATTTACTCCTGGGGGATAGGTGAACTGAAGGTGCTGACCTAAGCCAAAGAGAGAAAGAGCTTCACAGCACGTCCGAAGCTGCTAGATCAGAGGGACCACCAAATCACAGTCGAAAGCTCTTGAGGACATTTGCAGAGTCGCAGAATTTGTTTTACGTAAAATATCTTAGTGGTCAAATGTAGTCCATTTTATCAGGGAATGTAACAGATTACTATTACAGATGGATGTTTGTTAAACACTTTCCAGGCTCTATATGCCTGCTCTAGTATCTAGAGAGATTCTATATACCTGCTCTAGTATCTAGAAAGATTCTATATACCTGCTCTAGTATCTAGAGAGATTCTATATACCTGCTCTAGTATCTATAGAGATTCTATATACCTGCTCTAGTATCTAGAGAGATTATATATACCTGCTCTAGTATCTAGAGAGATTATATATACCTGCTCTAGTATCTAAATAGATTATATATACCTGCTCTAGTATCTAAATAGATTCTATATACCTGCTCTAGTATCTAGAGAGATTCTATATACCTGCTCTAGTATCTAGAGAGATTCTATATACCTGCTCTAGTATCTAGAGAGATTATATATACCTGCTCTAGTATCTAGAGAGATTCTATATACCTGCTCTAGTATCTAGAGAGATTCCATATACCTGCTCTAGTATCTAGAGAGATTCTATATACCTGCTCTAGTATCTAGAGAGATTCCATATACCTGCTCTAGTATCTAGAGAGATTCTATATACCTGCTTAAGTATCTAGAGAGATTCTATATACCTGCTCTAGTATCTAGAGAGATTCTATATACCTGCTCTAGTATCTAGAGAGATTATATATACCTGCTCTAGTATCTAGAGAGATTATATATACCTGCTCTAGTATCTAGAGAGATTCTATATACCTGCTCTAGTATCTAGAGAGATTCTATATACCTGCTCTAGTATCTAGAGAGATTCTATATACCTGCTCTAGTATCTAGAGAGATTCTATATACCTGCTCTAGTATCTAGAGAGATTATATATACCTGCTCTAGTATCTAGAGAGATTCTATATACCTGCTCTAGTATCTAGAGAGATTCTATATACCTGCTCTAGTATCTAGAGAGATTCTATATACCTGTTCTAGTATCTAGAGAGATTATATATACCTGCTCTAGTATCTAGAGAGATTCTATATACCTGCTCTAGTATCTAGAGAGATTCTATATACCTGCTCTAGTATCTAGAGAGATTCTATATACCTGCTCTAGTATCTAGAGAGATTCTATATACCTGCTCTAGTATCTAGAGAGATTCTATATACCTGCTCTAGTATCTAGAGAGATTCTATATACCTGCTCTAGTATCTAGAGAGATTCTATATACCTGCTCTAGTATCTAAATAGATGCTATATATACCTGCTCTAGTATCTAAATAGATTCTATATACCTGCTCTAGTATCTAGAGAGATTCTATATACCTGCTCTAGTATCTAGAGAGATTATATATACCTGCTCTAGTATCTAGAGAGATTCTATATACCTGCTCTAGTATCTAGAGAGATTCTATATACCTGTTCTAGTATCTAGAGAGATTCTATATACCTGCTCTAGTATCTAGAGATATTCTATATACCTGCTCTAGTATCTAGAGAGATTCTATATACCTGCTCTAGTATCTAGAGAGATTCCATATACCTGCTCTAGTATCTAGAGAGATTCTATATACCTGCTTAAGTATCTAGAGAGATTATATATACCTGCTCTAGTATCTAGAGAGATTCTATATACCTGCTCTAGTATCTACAGATATTCTATATACCTGCTCTAGTATCTACAGATATTCTATATACCTGCTCTAGTATCTAGAGAGATTTTATATACCTGCTCTAGTATCTAGAGAGATTCTATATACCTGCTTAAGTATCTAGAGAGATTATATATACCTGCTCTAGTATCTAGAGAGATTATATATACCTGCTCTAGTATCTAGAGAGATTCTATATACCTGCTCTAGTATCTAGATATATTCTATATACCTGCTCTAGTATCTAGAGAGATTCTATATACCTGCTCTAGTATCTAGAGAGATTCTATATACCTGCTCTAGTATCTAGAGAGATTCTATATACCTGCTCTAGTATCTACAGATATTATATATACCTGCTCTAGTATCTAGATATATTCTATATACCTGCTCAAGTATCTAGAGAGATTCTATATACCTGCTCTAGTATCTAGAGAGATTCCATATACCTGCTCTAGTATCTAGAGATATTCTATATACCTGCTTAAGTATCTAGAGAGATTCTATATACCTGCTCTAGTATCTAGAGAGATTCCATATACCTGCTCTAGTATCTAGATATATTCTATATACCTGCTTAAGTATCTAGAGAGATTCTATATACCTGCTCTAGTATCTAGAGAGATTCTATATACCTGCTCTAGTATCTAGAGAGATTCTATATACCTGCTCTAGTATCTAGAGAGATTCTATATACCTGCTATAGTATCTAGAGAGATTCTATATACCTGCTCTAGTATCTAGAGAGTTTCTATATACCTGCTCTAGTATCTAGAGAGATTCTATATACCTGCTTAAGTATCTAGAGAGATTATATATACCTGTTCTAGTATCTAGAGAGATTATATATACCTGCTCTAGTATCTAGAGATATTATATATACCTGCTCTAGTATCTAGAGTGATTCTATATACCTGCTCTAGTATCTAAAGAGATTCTATATACCTGTTCTAGTATCTAGAGAGATTCTATATACCTGTTCTAGTATCTAGAGAGATTATATATACCTGCTCTAGTATCTAGAGAGATTATATATATCTGCTCTAGTATCTAGAGAGATTCTATATACCTGCTCTAGTATCTAGAGAGATTCTATATACCTGCTCTAGTATCTAGAGAGATTCTATATACCTGTTCTAGTATCTAGAGAGATTCTATATACCTGTTCTAGTATCTAGAGAGATTCTATATACCTGCTCTAGTATCTAGAGAGATTCTATATATCTGCTCTAATATCTAGAGAGATTCTATATACCTGCTCTAGTATCTAGAGAGATTCTATATACCTGCTCTAGTATCTAGATAGATTCTATATACCTGTTCTAGTATCTAGAGAGTTCTATATACCTGTTCTAGTATCTAGAGAGTTATATATACCTGCTCTAGTATCTAGAGAGATTCTATATACCTGTTCTAGTATCTAGAGAGATTAAATATACCTGCTCTAGTATCTAGAGAGATTCTATATACCTGCTCTAGTATCTAGAGAGATTCTATATACCTGCTCTAGTATCTAGAGAGATTCCATATACCTGCTCTAGTATCTAGAGAGATTCTATATACCTGCTCTAGTATCTAGAGAGATTCTATATATCTGCTCTAGTATCTAGAGAGATTCTATATACCTGCTCTAGTATCTAGAGAGATTATATATACCTGCTCTAGTATCTAGAGAGATTCTATATACCTGCTCTAGTATCTAGAGAGATTATATATACCTGCTCTAGTATCTAGAGAGATTATATATACCTGCTCTAGTATCTAGAGATATTCTATATACCTGCTCTAGTATCTGAGAGATTCTATATATCTGCTCTAGTATCTAGAGAGATTCTATATACCTGCTCTAGTATCTAGAGAGATTCTATATACCTGCTCTAGTATCTAGAGAGATTCTATATACCTGCTCTAGTATCTAGAGAGATTCTATATACCTGCTCTAGTATCTAGAGAGATTATATATACCTGCTCTAGTATCTAGAGAGATTCTATATACCTGTTCTAGTAATTAGAGAGATTATATATACCTGCTCTAGTATCTAGAGAGATTCTATATACCTGCTCTAGTATCTAGAGAGATTCTATATACCTCTTCTAGTATCTAGAGAGATTCTATATACCTGCTCTAGTATCTAGAGAGATTCTATATACCTGTTCTAGTATCTAGAGAGATTCTATATACCTGTTCTAGTATCTAGAGAGATTCTATATACCTGCTCTAGTATCTAGAGAGATTCTATATATCTGCTCTAGTATCTAGAGAGATTCTATATACCTGCTCTAGTATCTAGAGAGATTCTATATACCTGCTCTAGTATCTAGATAGATTCTATATACCTGT